>NC_046661.1:82949502-82964444 GCF_010883055.1 Belonocnema kinseyi | reverse complement strand
TTTATTTATTTTATTTTATGTACCATGGATCCTCCTAATTCCATTTCACTATGATTAAGATGAAAAATCTTTATTTATTTGCAATTGGAGTGTTTCCAAAATTCAATTTTTTTGAGCGAATTCAATCGGTATTTTTTTGAGTAGTCAGTATCCTCCCCTGCAAGAATTGTTACTTTTTTTACTCCGGAAATTAAAGAAATGAGAATTTTTTGCGTAAATAATTAAAAAAATAAATAAAAATTCAGCATATTTATCTTGGCCGGGAATTGACATTTCGATTTCTTTGTTTATATGTCAAAAAATATTGATTTGTTCCAAAGTTAGAAACACATGAAATTATTAGGTCTCCAAAACCAAGTATGGCTTAGTGACTGTCAAAAAATTTTTGGTCTTTAAGGGTTAATTTTAATGGTCAGGAAAAATAAAAAATTGTTCAAAGAAAGAATTTATCTTAAGCAAATGTTTCGAGATCGTGCTCAGCATTTAAACTTGAACAGACCATTTATAGAGAATTTAAGATAATTTAAATAATTTATTGTTTAAACGAATATATATATATATATAATAATTAATAAATACATTTTTATAAAAACATTCTAGAGTAAAATAACAATATAGTAGTTTAAATTACAGAAGTCAGAAATGCTAACGATCAGGCAATTCCATACGAACAGAAAATGTCAGGGAAAACCTGATAGTGTTTCGAAATGTTCGAAAAACTAAAGTTGAAGTTAATTTTATCATCATGGTTAAAAATCGCAACTATTTGTATGGAAATTAATCTCTTCTAGCTGAGGATTCAAACTACTTTGTTGAAAATACATCTTGTTTGGTTGAATTGAACTATTTTTTATATAAAAGTAAAATCCTTTTTCAAAATTTAATTGTTTTCTTAAAATTATGTTTTCTAGTTGAAAATTAATTGTTTTTAATGCAAATTTTACTCGTACATGTTGCGTACAAAATTTATATTTGGTTAAGTTGAAAATTCAAATATTTGATTTAAAATTCCTGTATTTTATTAAAAATTCTAATTTGTGATGAAATATTTAAGGTTCTTGGTGACTAATTCCTGTTTTTGGCTAAAAATCCACTCAAAAATTCAAATACTTGGTTAAACATTCATGCGCTTTAATAAAAATTCGTCTATTTTGGGTTAAAACAAGTTTTTTCTTATTTAGAATTAATTTTTTTAACTAATCATGTAACTGTTCCCATTTTTAAAAAAATTTCTTTGTAAAGAAACTTAATCTTCTTGATCTGTCTTAGGTGGAAATTGATATTTTTAGTTGAAAATTTATCATTTCAGTTAATAATTTACTTTAACTATTCCATTTCTTGTGGAAAATTTACCCTTTTTTATATGAATGTAATATTTTTCGTTAAAAAATTTTCTGTTTTGTGGAAAATTTAACTATTTTATTTTTTTGTTAAGAATGAATTTCTTTGGTTCGAAAAAATATTTAAATAAAAATTTGCTTTTTAAGAGAAAATTCATCTTTTGGGGTGAAAATTCCACTATATGGACAAAAATGTATATTTTTCATTTAAATATAAAAATATTTTCTTGAAAATTCATGTAATATGTGAAAAGTTCGCCTTTCTTGTGGAAAATCAATGTTATTGGTTGAAAATTCATCTTTTTGGTGGCTATCAAATTCAACGATTACAATTAAAGATTCATCATTTTAGTTCAAAATTTATCAGTTTGAATGAAAGTTATTTTTTTTCAACTAAAAATTTAACCGTCCCACTTTTAGTTGACAATTGACTTTTCTTAGTTCAAAATTGAAGAATTTGTATGTTAATTTGTCTTTTTAAATTAAAAATTAATTTATTTCGTTGAAAATTCACGTAATTTTTTTTAACGACTGCTTTGCCGGAAAATCGCCTTTTTTGTAGAAAATGATTTTTTCTTTGATAGTTGATCTGCTTGTTTGAAAATTCTTCTTTTAGGTTAAAAATCCAAGTATTCCAGTAAAATATTGATCATTTTAGTTGAAAATTCATCATGTAGGTTAGGCTATTTTCTCAAAATCCGAGTTTGCTGCTGCTAAGAATTGAATTTTTAAATAAAAATGTCACTAATCTATTTTGGGTTAAAATTTGATTTTTTTCAATGAAAATTCAACCATTTGTTTAAAAAATCATACAATTATTTTAAATTTATGTAATTTGTGGTAAATTCGTTTTTTTCTAGAAAATCAATCTTTTTGGTAGATAGATGAACGTTTATTTTTCGGCCTGCTGGCCTTAAAAATCAACTTGCTTACACTTTATTTTTTACAGAATTTTCTTACAACTATCCCCCAGTCCCCACACCTACCCCAACACCACATTAGCACACAAACTCTTTCACCTCCTGTACCGCTTTTCCCTTCTACTTCCACTCCCCTCTACTATCTCTGCCACCTCCTTTCTTAAACACCATAACCTTCGACTTGTCCGCATTTAACTCTAACCTATTTTTGTCCAAGTATTTTCTCAACCTCTTCATCATCTCCTTTAAAGCCTCTTCGCTCTTTATCAGCAGCACTATGTCATCTGCATATGCGAGTGAGCATATCCTGTCTCCTCCCACCCTAACTCCTCCTACCACTCCGTCCGCTAGCTTACTTTCCATATCCGCGATCAAAATTGCAAAAAGTGTTGGGCTAAGCGGGCAGCCTTACCTCAACCGCCTGTCTATCCAGAATCTCTCAGAGATTCCCCCCCCCCTCCTCTCACCCTATCTTTCGTCTCCTCATATACCTTGCTTACCCTCTTGATCAGGTCCCTCTCCACTCCCCTCTCTTCCGTTGCTTCCCACAGCCTCCCCCTATCCACCGAAGGGAACGCGCTCTTTAGATCTACAAAAAATGCGTACACTTTGACACCTTTTTTGGTTACTTCTCTATCCACCACGTGTTGCAAGACGTAAATATTGTCAATAGTACTCCTTCTCTCTCTAAAGCCCGCCTGCGTCTCCGGCAATATTCCTCTTCCCTCAACATACTTTCGCAGTCTATCTGCCAACACCATCGCTCATCTTTTGTACGCTGTATTCATTAGCGTAATTTCTCTATAATTTTCCTGCCTATCCCTATCCCCTTTCTTCTACAGTGATACGATCAACCCCTCCCTCCACCCTTTTCGGAATCCCTCCCCCCTCCATACTTTTTTCACTACCCCCTTCAGCCTTTGCCTTATCTCTTGTGTGCCAAACAGCCACGCTTCGTGCTCTACCCTGCCCATCCCTGCTGCCTTAGATTTATTCAACTTTTCTGTCTGCTTCTCTATTTCCTCGTTGTTCAGCTCCTCTTCATCTACCTCACTCGTTCTTCTAAACCCCTCATCTCTCTTTCGTGTATCTGACCCCTGAAATGAATCCTTAAAAAATTTCTTCCATTCGTCGCTCCCTATCTTCGCACTTGTCCCCACCCCACGTTTCCTAAACCTATTAATTATCTTCCACACGTCCCCTTCTGTCTCAACATTTCTCAACTCCTCTTCCAGTTTTTTTTCTTTTTCCTGCTCTTTCCTCTTACTCATCACCCTAAACTTCTTCCTCACTTCTACGTGCTCATCCCTTTACGCGGTTCCTTCCTTCCACTTCCTGTACTTCTTTTTCACTTTCTTCTTAATCATTTTATATTCCCTACCCCACTGCGGCTTCACCATTCCCTTCTTCTTTTTCCTAAATACCTACTTTTGCACAGAAACTTTCATTTTCGCTTGTAGATCCTCCCATATCTCGTCCATCGACTTCCCCTCAAAGCTTACGTTGCTCAACTGCTCCTGATACTTCTCTGTCGCCTCTCTCGTCCATGACACCCTCTCCCCTAACGACGCTTCTTTCCCACCCTGCCTTTCACCAGCATCCCCCTGTATCCACAAACCTAATGGCTGATTGTCAGATTCCACCCTCCCTTCCACTGCGAATTTCTCATTCTCCTCCCACCCTGGCATATTCATAATCATATAGTCTATCACCGATTAACCCCTCTTACTCACATACGTGTATTCTCCCTTTTCACCCCCTTTTACCATACTATTCGACACCACCCACCCTCTATCATTCATTCAGTCTCTTAAAATCTCCCCCTCTTTATTTATTATTTTATCCTTCGATTTTATTTCAAAGCTCTCCCCTTCCCGGTACAGGCCCCCTTCCCGCCCAATTCTCGCATTAAAGTCTCTCCCCATTACCACCATACCCTCATATCTCTCCCTTAATAAGTTTTCTGCCCTTTCTTTAATCCTTTCCATTCCGTCCTTATTGTACATAGTCACAAACTTATACAACACCCCTCCTAACTTAACAGCCCTCAATTGCCCTTATTTGCCCTGTTATAATTCCCCCAGTAGCCCTTCCTTTCCTCTTTACTTTGACCGCCTCCTGTAGCCTCCACCTATATCCCTTTCTTTCCTCGTCAAATCTTTATCGGTAAAAACCTTATTGTCCTTTATCCTATTTTTGTTACGCATTACCCCCAATTTTCTTCCCAGCTCACTAATTCCACCACCGCCACTTCATTCTTCGTTCTCCCCTCCATCCTAACTTTCTCTACCTTGCCTTCCACCCACCCTATGCTCTGTAGCAGCGCTTCCACCCCCTCCTTTTCTTCTCCGCTCTTTAGCTTCCATCCTTTTATCACTATATTATTTCTCCTATCTGCCTACTCTCGTCTCTCCTTTCTCGACTCTATTCCCCTTATCCTTTCCCTATCTACTTTCTCCATCTTTTCATTCCTACGCTCTCCCAATTTCTCTTTTATCATGATCTCCACTTTCTCGAAAATACCCTGCTTCTCGCCCTCCCCCCTGTCAACTGCTTCCATTCCCAAACTGCCCTCCACCTTCTCCAGCTTTTTTTCCGTCCAATCCTTCCACACCCTAATATCTTATTCTATCTCCTTTATTTAATACTCTTTTTCCTTCCTTACCGACACCAACTCCCTCTGCAATCCTTTTACTTTCCCCCTCATCCCTTTTACTTCCTTTTCCCATCTCTCATCTCTTACCCTCAGGTCCTCCCTCATACTATCCATGTGCTCCGTAGCCCCCTTACCTCCTCCATCAATCCTCTAATCTCGCTTATCAGCACCCCGATAGCCTTCTTCGTCTTCCCCTCCATTTTTAGGGGGGGGGGGTGACTTACGTCTTCATACGCTTTTCTTAGAGGGACTCTCTAGCGCGCTTTTCTCCGGACTCTCTTTGCTTTTCCTTTTCCTTTTCCTTTTCAAGAGATCCTCCCCCTCACTTGTACTGGACGCTCTCTCCCTGGCCTGATCGCTTTTTTTGCTCCGATTCTTCCTCTCCCTGACGCACCACTTGACAACGGGCCACGCACAACTGGTCGTCGTATCTTTCTGGAAATTTCCTCCCCGTCTACTTCACTACCAGCGCTGCCAGTACTCTCGCTGCTCACCTCCCGCTCGTCCGTCGATAACTGTAACCTAACCATTCACAAAAGTACGTACTGCCACCAACAGATGTCTCTTGAAGCTGCTACCGCTTACCGCCCTAAAATTTCAGTTTCTTTGCCCTATTTCACCCCTCCATCCCTTTAAACACCTTTTTCTCACCCCTAACATCCCCCACCACTACAAGAACCACCCTTATCCACCATAAAGCCCCAAAATCCTGAACACAAAACTACCCCGCTCCCTTGCAAACCTAACCTCACTTTTCTTATTTGGCCTAATCCCACCTCCTAACTACAATGTAAATTAATTTTTATCTTCCCAATGTACCCCTCAAAACTGCACTCACCTTCTAGGATTCCGTCCTGACACTCCACTCACACCTTCCACACAATTTTTGTAAAAACACCTCACCGCCTGTCACTGCACACTTTCTCCCCTGGTGAACCGAAAGAACCGAATGGAGCCTCTAACAAGTACCCGTAAAGACCGCATTGGGTCCCCATTCGGTTGCTTTTTAAAAAACTTAAAAAAAACAGCAAAATCAACTTTTAAATTGTTGAAATTCGGATTCTATGTTAAAATTTGCTTTAGAAACTGACGGAGTAATCGCAATACTTTTTCTTGCAGTGTTAAAAACTTAAAAAAAATAAAATACCTGTCATTTACATGGGCCGAATGCGCCTTCAAGTGCATCTTCTTTTAGTAGCAGATAATAAGCGCTCCGTCGGTACCTTTAAGAATTTTGTCTGGACGCTAGCGCCACACAGTGGAAACAAGTGAGAGAGAATTTTATTTTTAAACTTCGCGCGCAACATACTACTTGAGCTATTATGGATGCGCTTGAAGTCACCTTGAGCAGAAGTTAATGACATTTTTTTAAATTGCTAAACGCTGCCAAAAAAAGTATTGCAATTACTCCGTGATTTTCTAATAGAAAATTTAACGTAGATTCCGAATTTCAACAGTTTAAAAGTTGACCTTACTGTTTTTTTTTTGAGTCTTTTAGAAAGAAACCAAATGGGGACCCAAGGGGGTCTTTACGGGCACTTTGTAGAGGCTCCATTCGGTTCCTTCGGTCCATGAGGGTCACTACCACCACCAACATGCAAGTCCAATCTTTTTGGTATAAAATTCAACTATTCCAGTTGAAGACTCATTATTTTAGTTCAAAATTCATCAGTTTGGATAAAAGTTAATTTTTTCAACTGAAATTTAAACGTTTAATTTTTGGTGGAAAATTGACTTTTTCCAGTTTATGATTTAACAATTTGTATGTAAATTTGTCTTTTTTGTTGAAACTTCTTTTATTTCGTTGAAAATTCACGAAATTTCTTCAAGAAAAAGTACTTTCTTGGGAGAAAAGCGACTTCTTTTAGTCGAAAATTATTTTTTCTTTGATATTCAATTTCATTGTTTAAAAATTCTTCTTTTTGGTTAAAACTTCAAGTATTCCGGTTAAATATTCATAATTTTAGTTAAAAATTCATCGTCCAAGTTAAAATTAAATTTACTTGGATGAGAAATACACTAAAACTTGATTTTTTTTTATCGAAGATTAATAATCTTAATTGAAAATTCATTTCTTGCATTGAAAAATGAGCTATTTTTATATTTGTTTCGTTTTTCTGTTGAAAATCATTTTTTTCTTAAACTGAAAATACTATTTCAGTTGAATATTCCATAATTTTAGCTGTGAATTCATTTTTTTGTTTAAACATGCATTTTTTCTAATGAAAATAGTTATTTAATTTTTATTTGAAACATCATCTTTTTTTAGTTGAAAATTCGTTTTTTTTTGTTGAAAATTAATTTTCTAGTTTAAAACTTAATTATTCAAGTTTTGGTTGAAAATGGATTTTTTTTGTAAAAATATTAATTTTTTGGTCGATAGTTCAAACTAGTTCAGTTCAAGATTAATTGTTTTAGTTGAAAAATAATTTTTTTGTTCAAAACTCCACTGTTTCAGTTTTGAATTCATCAATCTAGTTGAAAATTCATCAGTTAAGATGAATTTTTTTTCTAGTTCAAAATTCAACTATTTGGTTGAAATCTTGTCTCCTTTGATTCAAAATTAAACTATTTAGTTAAAATTCATGTATTTTGTTAAAAAATTATATTTTTTTGTATAAAATTACTCTTCTTGTTTAGAAATTAATCTTTTTGTTTGAAAATTAATATTATTGTTTAAAAATACATCCCTCTGGTTAAAAATTCTTGACTGGGAAAAACCAAGGAAATGACCTTCTAATCGGCACCTTGAAAAAAATTCAACATAATGATGAGTGAAATAATCATGTATAATTGAACAAATTTTCTTCACATATATCAATATTTGACCAATTTTAAAATTTTAGGTTAAAAAATTTGAAACAGTAAGCAAAGTAAAAAATTTTTAATTGGTGTGGAAAAGTCATATGTTTTGTAAAAAATTCGTGTATTATGTTGAAAATTATTGTTTTTTCGTAGAAAATTAATCCTTATGTGTGAATATCCATTCTTTTGATAAAAAATTAACTATTTGGTTCAAAATTAGTTTTTATGGTTAAAGATTACTTTTTTTACTCTGAACATAAAAATACCGTTTTTAGTTGAAAATTAACAGTTTTTTAAAATTCATTTTTTTGTTTGTTAAAGATTCCTCATTTTAGTTAAAATTCATTTCGTTGGTTCAAAATTAAAATTTTTCGTGGAGAATTCTTGTATTTTGTTAAAAATTCGTATATTCAGTAGAACATTAGTCCTTATGATTGGAAATTCATCATTTTGTTCAAAAATTTTACGATTTTCGAAATTGATTTTTATTTCATTGAAGATTCTTAGTATATAATATAATTAATTATACTATTTTGTTGAAAATTCGTTTTTTATTGGTAAAAATTACTTTCTTCAGCTGTAGAGATTTTGGGTTGAAAGCTTAAGTATATTTTTAGTTGAAAACTCATTTTTTTAGTTAAATAATTCTTTTTTTACTTAAGAATTTATTTCTTTGTTTAAAAATTGATTCCTTTGGTTAAAAAATTAACTGTTTAAGGATTCATAGATTTTTTTAGGCCTAAGCACCGACCGTGTAGGTGTATGTAGTAGTAGATTTTCTTAGCATTTGGAAAATATTTTTTTTTATTAATAATAAGCATAACAGTAACTAATCCTTCCAAATTCGTCACAAATATTAGCAGGTGAATGATGGTTAAATTAAATATTTGGATCAGCATTCTGAGATTTAAAATGTTATTTTCTATCATAATTTATTGTTTTTTTATTTTAAAATTGTTGAAATTGTTATAATTGTTACATGGTTAAAATTGTTATAAATTTTATAGAATGGTTATTTCTACGTAATTTCTGTCAAAATTATGAATGATTCCAATCCTCAGTCATTCATACTTATTAAAAAAAAAAAATATATATATATAAATCCACGCTATCATTTTCAATTCTATAAATTAAACAATCAATGAAAAAATCTATAGATTTATAAAATTATATCTTTGTCAGCAATTTTTAGTGAGAGACATTATAAATTGAGGAATTACATTTTTAAAACTATTTTCAAATTAAAAGTAAAATCATTGTTATTTCAGGTCCTTACAAATTAATAATTGTTCAATTGTCATTTATGCATCAAAATTTCTTCTTAGGAATTTTTTTTCTCTATCTTCAAAATTAAAAAAATCTTTAAAAAACTGCAAGATTTTATTTTGAAATCTTCAAAACTCTATATTTGGTTTTGAGAACTTTTTAAAACCTTTTCGAGTTTAAAATTTTGTTAGGATCCTAAAAATTTCTAAATATCTCTTAAACTTGCTTGAATTTTTCCTAAATAAATAATTGTTCAACTGTTATATGCACACAAAGAAATCAACAATTTCACTGCATATACAAAATTGTTTCAAAATAACAATTAAAATTGTAACGTTTAAAGTTTTAATTTAGCGCTCTAAAATTTGATTTGATTTATAATGAGCAATATGATTCTATAATATATTTACTTAGGTGAAAATTTGATTGAAATTAGTGTCTGAAATAAATTTTCACCTATTTTAAAATAAATTGGTCGGGGAAAATAATGCAAGCTGACGTAAAAAGGTAAATGTGAAATATGTGACGGTAATTTTAATAAAATTGGTGTTTATTATTTTGTAAATAGTTGGAAATAATTAAAAAGGTTAAGTTGTTCTTTCTCGTGAATAAAACACTGGATTTGTTAACACAAGAATAAAATATTTTTATTTAAAAGTATAAATTAGAGAACAGGTTTTTGCTACGGAGGCTATAAAATGCGTCTGATCGTTGAGTAAAATAAATGGACAAGAGTGGTGTACCGTAGATTTGAAAAAGTAAATTGTATAAAAAATTGTTACAACGTACTGCGAAATTTTGAGGTTTTTCTCAAATTTTTTGCTCAAGAAACGGGGACTAAATAGCAAGGAAATATTTTTGTTAAATATGTTTATATTGATAAAATGTAAATTTGTTGCATATTTACAAAACCCATTCTCTCTATTTACACCCTACCGTCTGCAGCCGGATTTTTTAAAGAAGAGCTTGTATTTTCTGGGATCTTTAGCCAAGGGACAGGAAAACTGCAGAAAACCTTTTCCGAGCGCAGTTGATACAAATGCGTTATTAGTGGTCGTGCATTATCGGATTAAGTTTTATGCCTAATCGTTCAACCATGACATTATCATATGCTTCTATATGCCCATTTTCTAATACAATCTGGTTTTTTTGTGCATTAAACAATGCGCGTCTGTGTCCGTTCTTCGACCATGCATACGCCACACCGCCCTTTTCCCAGAGGGTTAAACCTGTTGTGATTGGAACTACTTCATGTCCTCTGTGTTCTTGGCGGTAGACACCATGAAGCTGTGACGCTTTATAAAACTTTTGTATCCGAGGAGCTGTTATTGGTGTTACAACCTGTTGGGTTCCGGTAGTTGCAGTCTTTTGGGCTCCGGTTGTTGCAGTCTGCTGGACTCCAGTAGTTGCACCCGGTTGGAATGCGGTAGTTGAACTCGGAAGGACTGCGGCAGTTTGACCCAGTTGTCCTCCGAAATCTGGTCTGGCTTCGACGCAAACTGAAAAATCAAGACGAATACTTTAATTCAATAAAAATTGCAGTCCATTTTTTGAACTTTTAGGACTAAAAGAGGACTTAATTTAAGCCCTATTTTAAGCCTCCAATGTCTTCACGGTAAAAGTTGTACTACGAAGGAAGACACCAGATTTTTGGTATTTTGTTTGCATTACTAGGTTATATATAAGAGTTAACAGACGAAAAAATCGCATTCTTCTTCAGTTATTTCACACTCAAAAATCTGATTCTATAGCTCAATTTAACACTATTACGTATAACGCATTTCACTAACGGAGAATATCGCACCCTGAGTGTATCGGTCAAAACGATCTTTATATACTATCCAAGAAATTTCTTAGCGCTTGTGAGAAACGACCAGTGCCGGAACGAAAATTGTAGATGCCCCAAGCCATATTTAATTTTCATATTCAACCTCGGATATTTGTACAATTTGTTGTATAATTTAATGAAATTAATTCTGAAGAAAAAAGAAAATTTTTATTTGTAAGAAAGTAGTTAAACTTTAAAACCTATTTGTTATATTTTTAACAAAAAAGATGAAGTTTTTGACGAAAGGATTAATTTATTACTCAAAAAGAAAAATTTGCAATTAAATTCAAGAATTCTCAACCAAAAAGTTAAATTTTGAACCTCGGATATTTGTGTAACATTTGTCACTGGAAATGTTGTACAATTTAATGAAATTGATTTTTAAGAAAAAAGAAATTTTTTATTCTTAAGAAAGTAGTTAATCTTTAAAAACCATTTGTTATATTTTTAACAAAAAAGATGAAGTTTTGGACAAAAAGATTAATTTTTTACCTAAAAAGACAAATTTGCAATTAAATTCAAGAATTCTCAACCAAAAAGTTAAATTTCTAACTAAAACAGATGAATTTTTAATAAAAACGATTAATGTACTACCAAAAGAGATGACTTTTTAATTAAATTCAAAGTTCAAAATTCAGTACTTCAACTTTAAAACCTAGTTTTTAAATTTTTAATCGCAACCCTAAATTTTTCAAGAAAAATATTAATTTTCTACCTAGAAAGATGAATTTTTAATATAATTCAAGAATTCTCAACCAAAAAGTTAAATTTTCAACTAAAAAAGATCAATTAAAAAAAAATTAATCTACTACCAGAAAAGATGAATGGTTAATCAAATTCAAAAATTTTCAAATAAAAAATTTTTGATAAGTTTTCAAATAAAATATTAATTTTTAAACAAAAAGATTAATTTTCAAACAAAAAGATTAATTTACTAACTAAAAATACAATTTTTAAACAAAATACATTAATTGTAAACCAAAAAGTAGAATTTTCAACTAGAAAAGATGAATTTCCAAACAAAAAGATTAAGTTACTACCAAAAAAGACGAACTTTGATTTAATTTAAAAAATTCTCAATAAAAAAGTTTAATTCTTAAGAAAGATAGAAAAAATTTTATATTCATTTTTGAGAAAGTAGTTCAACTTTAAAACCTAGTTGTTAAAGTTTTTAATCAATAATCTCAACCAATCATTTTTAACTTTTTTATTTTTCCGATCTGTAGGAAGAAATTGTTTCTCTCTAAACAATTTTAATTTTCTTTAGATTTAAAACATTCATATGATTATTCCGATTGATATGAAGAGAAAATAATATTTAAGAATAATATTTTTAAGAAGTAATATTATTAACGTTAGAAAATTCAGATTACTCTACCATATTATCCAATGATGAGTATTAACAAATTAAATAATCAAAATTAAGTCACAAAAAAATTTTGAAGTCAAGAAAGAAATAAAAGTTTATCTACATTGTTGAACCTTTAAGCCAAAAGATGATTTTTCTCTACAGAAATTGAAATTTCTAATCCAAAAATATGATCTTTTAGCAAAAATTAAGTTTTCACGAAATGGATGCATTTTCACCCAACAAAAATGCAATTTCAAAACAATAAAATATTTTTTTTACCAAAAAAGTAGAATTTTTAAATAAATGAAATCAATCTTAAAAAACTAGAGAAGTTACATTTTGAGTTACAAAATTAATTATGAACCAAAAAAGGCTTTTCGACTAAACAGTTACATTTTCAATCCAAAACATAAGCCTTCAATAAAAAAAAAAGAAAATTTTAAATAATAAAGTTTAACTTTTATTCAATTTGAAAAAAAGGCTGCTCAAATTTCTAAGAGAGTTTTCGAGCTTGATTTTTTTATAATTAGGTTTCCAATTTTTTTTAATAAACAAATATGACGAAAAAATGGATATTTTCTCTATTCGACGTTCCCGTTCCTTGTCAATAACATGAAAATTGTTGAAAATGCCTAAGTTGCATAGAGTAACATTAGCTGAAGATGTTCCAATATTATGTATTAAACAAAAAAATTGTTTATAAACAAATTATTTTTTAACAAAATTTTCTACTATTTTCCATAAATATACGTTTCTTCAAGTTATATTGCAAGAAATTTGAATGGAAACAATATTGTATAGAAAAAATTACTCTTATGATTATAACTGTTTATATTGTAAACAATAATGCATTTGTTTATTAAATTTTTTTTTAATTATAAAATTAATCAATCAATTATGAATTTTGCTAACATCATCATGAAGTTCCCAATTAAAAAGACTGACATCGAAAAAAAAATATTTCCGTCCACAGATGCCCGAATAATGCATTCGTTTATTAAATTTCTTTTTAAAAATAATAAAATTTATCAACTCATCATTAATTTTACTGAATTTAATATGAAGATACCAATTAAATGACTGACATCGAAACAAAAAACAATTTTTCCGTCGAAAGGTGCCCCAATAATGCATTTGTTTATTAAATTTTGTTTAAAAAAATCAAAAATTTATACATTTTGTTGAAGTTTTCATGAAGTTCCTAATTAAAAAAGTTGACATAAAAAAAAAATTCGGTCAACAAATTCCTGATTAATGCATTTTTTAATAAATTTGCTTTAAAAATCATAAAATTGATAAAAAATTATGAATTTTTCTGAAGTTATCATGAACTTCCTAATTTAAAAAGTTGAGATAGAAAAAAACGAGTTTTTTTGTAGACAAATCTCTGATCATAAAGTTGCTAATTAAACAATATTTCTGTCGAAAAATGCCTGATTACTGCATTCGTACACTAAATTTATTTATAATATAAACAATTATAATCATAAGAGAAATGTTTTCATATAATATAGTTTGCATTCAAATTTCATGCAATATACATTGAAAAAACGTAAATTTATGGAAAATCGTAGAAAGCATTTTTTTCGTCATATTTGTTTATTTATAAAAAAAATTGAAAACCCAATTCAAAAATCAGACTTGATAAGTCTCTTAGAAATCCTATTAGCCTTTTTTCAAATTTTTGTTGTCCAAATCGGTCGCATTCGCTTGAATTCAAAAAGCAACATTTTTCTTTTCTTGACTGTTTTTCATATCATCCGTTATTTGCCTTAAGATGTTTACTTTCGTGTGTTTTTTGGAATTTTGTAAATCTTTTAAGTCTGGTAAATTTTACTATTATCAAAGAAAGTCATTAGCATAAATGGTTTGTCTTTTCGAATTCTATGAATATCGGTCCAGAAAATTTTTGAATTTAGAAAAAAGTGTCTCAAAAATATTCAAAATGTGCTCACTTTTTTAATTTTTATCAAAAATGGCTGGCAACGAACTTGACCTTCATTTTAAGATACTAAAAGAGTTTACCAAAGGAAAATCTAATCAGTCAATTCTTTTGAAAGCTATAGTGCTAACAAAAAAACCATCCACGAACGGACGGACAGACATACGGGCAGACTAACAGACACATTTGTAAAAACCTGATTTTCGGATTCAGGAGGTCTCAAAACTTGAACATTTGACGAAAACTTGGGAAGTCAAATTTTACCCAAATCTAATACCTTCTCTGATAAGAATTAAAAAAGATTTTTTTAAACAAATAGTTCAACTTTGAAACCAAATAGATTAATTTTCAACTCAAAATATAGATTTTAAAAAAATGATTTCTTAACAAAGTGATTCAACCACATTTTACAAACAAAATAGTCGAATACTCAAGCCAAGAAAAAAGAATTTTTAATCAAAAAGTTTAATTTTCATAAAAAATTTACTTTCTACTAAAACAATTGAATTTTAGAATAAAAAATATAAATTTAAAAAAAAAACGAGTGAAATTTTCTGCTAAAAAATATTTCGATTGACTTTTTAGGATCAGAGTATGAATTTTTAAGTGAGAAATAAAGTTTTACGAAAAGATTGAATTTTCAATCCAAAAGTAGAATTTTTAACAAAAAGGGATGAGTTTAATAAAAATGTTGAATTCTCTACCAAGTATTTGCATTTTTATCCAAAAAAGATTGTTGAGCACTTGGTTTGAGCTCTTAGATGTACCGATAACAAGGGTTAAGGAAAATGAAGATAGTTCACACATAAGTTTAAATGTGACGTTTAATCTGAG
>NC_046661.1:82948196-82949402 GCF_010883055.1 Belonocnema kinseyi | reverse complement strand
TTGAACGAAAGGTTAACTCATCTCGCTCCCTTTCTCGATTCGGAAGGCATTCTCAGAGTAGGGGGTAGACTTAGACAGTCCGATTTAACGTACACGCAAAAGTATCCAATTCTTTTACCGAAAAATCACCGTGTAACGAGTCTTATCATACATGAACAGCATATGAAATTATTCTACGCTGGTACGCAGGGAACATTAAACGCAATTCGAAATGAATACTGGATTATCGACGGAAGAGTTACCGTAAAAAACACAATTCAAAAATGTGTCATTTGTCGCCGCGCAAAACCTCTAACCCCAAGTTACATAATGGGAGAGCTTCCCAAAAACCGAATCGTCTTCGAAAGAGCCTTTCTGCATACCGGAATCGATTATTGCGGTCCCTTCTCGATAAAGGAAAGAAAATATCAAAATCGAAACAAGATAAAAATCTACGCTGCCATTTTCGTGTGCTTCGCGACTAAAGCTGTGCATATCGAAATCGTGAGCGATCTTACAACCGAAGCGTTTTTAGCATGCTTAAAACGATTTTTTGCGAGACGCGGAAAAGGTTCTAATCTTTACTCCGATAACGCTACCAATTTCAAGGGCGCTCAACGTGAACTCGCTGAAATATTAAATTTTTTACAAGAAAATAACGACAAAATCTATCGCGTTCTCGCAGACGATGAAATCAATTGGCATTTTATCCCCCCGCGTTCGCCACATTTCGGCGGACTCTGGGAAGCCGCAGTTAAATCGTTTAAACGCCACTTGGTACGTGTTATCGGAGAAAAATTACTGACTTACGAACAATTCACGACCGTCGCTACTGAGATAGAGGGTATCCTGAATTCACGTCCATTGGCGCCTATATCCTCTGATCCTAATGATCTATCCACTTTAACTTCGGGTCACTTTTTGATAGGTGACTCAATAACAAGCGTGCCTGAGCAAAATTTATTGGACCTATCGCCCGGTAGACTATCGTCGTGGCAGCAAGTCCAACAAATAAAGCAACACTTTTGGGCTCGCTGGCACAAGGAATATCTCCATGAATTGACCGTGCGTAAAAAGTGGCACAAGGGTTCCACTACCGATATTCAAATTGGTACGATTCTCACTATTCGCGACGACAATCAACCTCCTATGCGCTGGAAGTTAGGCCGCGTGATAAAAACTACCCCAGGTAAAGACGGCATTATCCGTGTAGTAAGTGTGAAAACT
>NC_046661.1:82946285-82948096 GCF_010883055.1 Belonocnema kinseyi | reverse complement strand
CTATCTAAGGATGGTACTATAGAACGCCACCTCAAGGTAGGCCTAGTGGCGCCATCTCTTGGTCAGGCCGGAAACTTATCAATCCACCCTCGTAATGCATTTGGAGGTCAAGTTTGTTGTTTTTATCGCGGTTTTTGATATTTCAATATAGTTATCGTCTACAATCGAAACAAATGTAAATTATTATTACCACATCAGGAACTCTATTTAATATTAATATTCGCGCACATTTTAAGCGTTAAAAAGCGTTTAATTGTCCAAAATAAATCTGAACTGTCACTGCTCCCGACTAGGCCGTCGCCATTTTATTTCGCTGCTCCCATAATGCACCGGCGCTTTTCCGATAATTTCTTCAGACACCTATTCTAAATATCCCTATTATAGCTGTACTTATTAGAGGTTTGACTATACGATATTCCCGATATATGGAAAATGGTCAAGGATATTCATTTTCGCTGATCCATACTGAAAAATATTTGGGCAAGCAGCTGTCTTCTTAGTGGCAACGCCGCGCCACCACGACGGTTGTTGTAGCGGCCAGACCACTTTTAAGTAAGCTATAGTACCAAACGTGTGAGCAGATCTTTTCCCGTGTGTTGGCAACGCATCAGTCCCACAAAAGAGAATGAAATTGCCCCACGAGTATAAACTATAACTGTATAACTTCGCGCGAAACTCGGCGTGGGGATTCCGTGCTCCCGCCTAAAGGGAGCGTTGCTGTACCAATACTGTTGGGACTACAACTGTTCCAATGTGGGAACAGAGCGCGCCCAATATGAGAGAGGATTTGTACCAAGTTGCAGGTGAGCAGCGCGCGACGCATTTGGTGTTCCAGCTGTACCACGTGGGCGACCAGATCGCCCAAAAAATTTTCAGTGCAGGGATCTTTCTAAATTCCATCGTTCATTTTCAGCGAAATGTTTAGCTATAGTTTTTTTTTACCGTGTAGGACCCTATATATGTTTCTGTATTAGACTCTATGCAGATGCGCAGTAGTTTTCATTTAATCGTAAAAACCGAAATAAAAAATTTATAAAATTATACAATTTGCTCTTCATTTTGTAATTTTTCAATAAGCAATCCCAGACAGAGTTACATGAAAATGTATTATATTTGACATTAAAGTGTTGTGTATAATGTAGAAAAGTTGACATTTTGGACAAAGTCGAGTGCGAAGCACGAGATACTTGATGAGAATGTGTTCGTTAAAGCCGAAAGAGCTTTAACAAAAGAGAGTTCACAATCACAAAATTACAGTTGTCGGTCCGTTGACCTTTTAGTTTAAAAGGTCTCTGAACGAATGCGAGAGAAATGCGAATACCGAGCGCGCAGTGCGATTGCCATCAGTCGCGTGCCATAGAATACACAATCACAAAATTACAGTGGTGGATGTTTTGAGTCTTAATTTTAAAATATTTGCGCAAGAATGTGCGAAAATATAAAGACCGAGCGCGAGGTAAATACATAATCGAGCGATAAGCGCGAGAACCAACTAAATTAAATTAAAGTTTAAATCTATTTTTTGGTTTTAAAAAATCGTTTTTTTAAATGGAAAATTAATTTTCTTTCGTAAAAACTTACTTTTTGTTAAAAAATTTATATTTTGTCTCGAAAATTCAACTAGAATCTTTTTTGGATGAAATTTCAACTATTTGCTTGAATTTTTTTTATAAATAAAAATTGATCTGTTTGAAGTGAAATTTCATCTTTGTTGCTGCGCAATTTTCAGATTTATAAGGTTTTAAGTCTGTTTTTAAAACGTGATTTCTTCGAATCTCTTAGGTTTAGAATTATCTTTACTGTACTCGAGC
>NC_046661.1:82919597-82946185 GCF_010883055.1 Belonocnema kinseyi | reverse complement strand
AGCCTTGGAGGAGATTATGTTGAGAAATAAAAAAAAAAATTCTTAAAAACGTTGTTTTTCTTGGTCAGGCCGGAAACTTATCAATCCACCCTCGTATATGGATTTCAGGGAAATTTATTTTCACGATACCAGACAAAAGATTAGCTACTGTAAGTTAATATATTTCTATAACAACTAAATTTTTTTCTAATCTAAAGATAATACAATCATACATAATCTGTCGAAAATAATAAACTCTAGAACTTAGCAATTTTGTCCAAATAACTGATTTACGAGAACAATTTACATAAAGTAACTAAATGTTTAAATCTTCTAACTAAACGTTTTACCTAATCTAAGCGGACACTTTCTTTGGGTTTAATATATTCTCGATTCATTAGTTCGCCATAAGAATTTTTTTCCCGTGATATATGGGATCCTATGTCCTCTTCGTCTTTTCTGTCTTTTTTCCAAAAATTTAATTTTTTTATTTTTAATCTAATTTTTTACAATCGGAAGAAAATCTACTCTTCCTATTGAAAAATGATTAATAATAAATTATAGATCTTTTTAGACAAACAACTTTTGCCCACTGATTTTAGTTCATACCTTGTGTCGCTTTTTCAAAAAAATTAAATATTTTTATTTTGAATGTTCTTTTTTACGGTTAAAGCAAAAACTACGTGTCCTATCAAAAAGTATAGCTCTTTTTGGATAAACAAGTTTTGTCTCATTTTTTCGTATTTCGTGTCGTTAGTTCAAAAATTTTGTTATTTAAAAAATTTTAAATATTGTTTTTTACGGTTAAAGATAAAAACTACGCGTCCTATCGAAAAGTGATCCATTACAAATTTGTAGTTCTTTCCAGGGCGCGCAATTTTAGCTAATTCATTTTTTTCGTATCATGCATAGTTTGACCAAAAAATGGAATTTTTGGATTTTTCATTATTTTTCGTACGATCAAATTTGGAATTTTCAACATTTCGACCAAATTAAAAAAGTTGTTATCATAATCTTGTAGGGCTTTCAAAAAGTAACGTTTTTCTTCTCCTGACTTTTTTTCATATCATGCGTTGTTTGGCTTAAAATGATCATTTGAATTTTTTAAATTTTTTTATTTTGAAAATGCTCTAACTCTGGTAATTTTCTTTGTATAAATAAAGTCATGGAAATAAATTGTTTACATTTCTGAGTACTATAAATAACCGGACATAGGATTTTGAAATCTTAAAAAATGTGGTTTTAAAAATTGTTAGTGCGATCAAATTTTGAATTTTCAACTTTTCGACCAAATTAAAAAAGTTGTTATGATCATATTGTAGGACTTTCAAAAACTATAAAGAACCGATTATAGCATTTGGAAATCTTTAAAAAATGTGGTCTCAAAAATTTAAAAAACGCGCTCACTTTTTGGATTTTGATCCAAAAAAGCTGTGACAAACACCTTCTTAAAAATCGTTTTTCTGACTCAGTGGGTCTCAGAATGTGGTGATTTGATGAAAACCGACAAAATGAAATTTTACATAAAACCAGTACCTTCTCAGTAGGATGTGAATGTAAAAAAAGAGTTCAATTTTCATCCAAAAACATTTCAATTGACTTTTCAACACAAAAATAAGAATTCGAAACAAAAGGTAAATTTTATATGAAATAACTTAATGTTCAACATAATTTTTGCATTTTTATCCAAGAAAGATGCAATATTTCTACTAAAAAACATAAAGTTTTAAATCAAAAAGAGAAATTTTGAGAAAAAATAGTTTTTATCCAAACAAGATTTCAGATGACTAAACAGCAACAAAATATGAATTTTGAACAAAAGGTTAATATTCTACGAAAAGAGCTGAATATTCAACCCAAAAAGACTAATTTTTAACAAAATATTTGAATTTGCAACCAAAAAGTATGTCTTTTCAAGAAAATTTTTAAACTTCCAAGCAAATAATAACATTCCTAACTAAACAGATAATCTTTAGGAGAAAGTTTTTGCGAATTTACACAAATTACGTACATGAGTGAAGGACCCCCACTCCCCTAGCGTAAAAAATAATAACTAAATTTCTTGACCTCCTCCCCACCCCTGGAGCTGTTACGTAGTTTAATTACGGTCCCATGTTGATTTTGTTTGATATTTTTTATTAATCTATGACACAAGATAAGTCTTTTTACTCTTGTGTTATTTTGTGTGCGACGAGCCATTATTTATTTACAGACATTTAAGCAATATTTATTTTAAATGAATCCACACCTCTTTGATTAATACTGCAATTTTGTATGGAAAGTTAGGTAAATCAATTAAAATTTTTAAAAAAATTTTTCTAAATTTTTCAAAAAATGAGAAGGCAATGTTTCTAAATTGGATACGGCTACATTAGGTTTACAGTTTCCGAGGCAGTTTCATAATATGACCTTATTCTTTCAACAGTGTTGATAATGCTACATGGTTGAGTTATTTAATGAAACATTTCTATTTTTCACGTTTTCTGTTTTTATAACATTTTTTTTATTATTGCATATAGTCCTTAGTAAATTTTATTCATTTTCATCAAGAAATTATTTATTGGTTTTTACTACGGAATCTGAAAAATATCTCAACTAATTGAACTACTAATTTACTAATAGTTTTTGGTGGCCTATTATCATATTTATTTAAGCTGATGTACTCAAGGTAAATAAATTTTAAGAATTTTGCTAGAAAATTACAATTTTCTATGGATTATGAGAAAATTAGACAACAAGAAATTTTGAAAATCGAAAGCAGAATTCTGTTGTAAAAATTGTAAAAAAATATTATTTTTAAGATTGGAAAAAATTCGTATTTTTCTGAACCTTGTTTAAACAATGAAAAGGCAGTGTTTTTAAATTAGAGACAGACTAGGTTACGTTTACAATTTCAAAATCCGACCTTCTTATTGTTTCAATATAATTAAGTGTGTCACACTTTTGCGTCGTTTTATTAAACTTTTCTATTTTTTGACGTTTCGATGTTTATCAATTTTTTGAAATTATTGTGCAACTTCTAAATAATCAATTTTCTGCCAAAAGGAGACAAATTTTCAAACAAAATCTATTTTGTGTTTTTAAATAAAAAAATTCATTTCTAATAAAAACTCATCTTCAATAAAAGAAATTAAATTTTAATCATAGATTGATTTTCTAAAAAAAGAAACATTTTTAATAAACTACATTAATTTTCAACCAAATATTTTAACTTTTAATTGACCTTTTAGCGTACCAAAAACAAGACAAATTTTCAAAAAATAGATAAATCTTAAACTAAAATAGGTAAATCTTCAAAAAAAATGGAATAGAGTATTTTCAGTTAGAGAAGCAAGTTTAAAAAACGTTTACACCAAAAGGGTTAAATGTCTATAAAGAAATTGGACAAAAAATTTAGTTCAATTTTTATTTAACAAAATTAATTGAAAGAAAAACTGATTTTCAATCAGAAAGATTAATTTTGATCCAAAAACGTATAATTTTTACAAAAAAAAAGATTTTTTTAACCAAATAAAAATGTTGTAATTAAATGTTCAAAATTAAAAAAATTAAAATGTTTAATTGTCTTTTCAACATAATAATTAAATTTTTACCAAAGCGTTTAATTTCATGGTAACATAAAGATCAATTTTCAAAGGAAACATAGAAAAAACAATTATGCTAATTAACATTTTATTGCACTTTGTGTCATTTTTCCAGACTTAATTTATTTATTTTTAATGTTATTTTTTACAATCAGAACAAAAAATATGCGTAATTAAAAAAATTATTGATAAATTTGTAGCTCTTTTTTTTAGTCTATTCGCGGAATTTACGAAATTTATATAATTCAAGAATTCCAATAAATTTGCGGAAGACATTTAAGGAATTCACGGAATTCATGGGAATGAACGGATTCACGAAATTTATGAAATTCGCGTAATTCCTCAAATTGACAATAGTCACGGAATTCGCAGAATTCATGGAATTCAAGGAACTAACGAAATTGATGGAATTCACGGAATTCATGCTATTCAAGGACTTAAACAAATTCACAAAAATCACCAAATTAGCGAAATTCATAGAATAGAATTTTCAAAAGTTACGGCATTCATGAAATTCACGGAATTAATGAAATTCGAGGAATTTAGGAAGTAGGGGAATTTATAATATTCATGGAATGTGTAAAATTCACTGAAATCAGGGAATTCAAGGAACTCACTGAAAACACGGAATTCACTCGATTTTGCTAAATTTAAGGAATTCATTCAAATTATGGAATTCGCATAATTAAGGAAATCCATGGAATTTATGAAATTCGTGAAATTTATGGAACTTATGGAATCCATGAAATTCGTGGAATTTACAGAATTGACAGAATATGCTTAATTTATTGAATTCAAGGAAATTAGATAATGCATGGGATTCGCGGAGTTTGCGGAATTAATGGAATAAGAGGAATTAACGGAACTTAAGGATTTTATGGAATTCACGGAATACGCCTAATTTATGAAATTCATCGAATTCACGAAATTCATGGAATTTACTGAATTCTCGAAATTTGCTGTAATCGCGGAATTGACTGAATTAAAGGAATTCGCCAAATATAAGGAATTTGCGGAATTCATTGAGTTTGCGGAATTCACTGAATTCAAGAAATTCATTAAATGAAGAGAATGTATTAAATGCAAGGAATTCATTGAATTCAAGGAATTAGCGGAGTTCAAGGAATTCGAGAAATTGATGGAATTTATGGAATTCAAGGAATTTACCAAATTCATGAGATTTATGGAATTTACGAAATTTGCGGAATTAACAGATTTTTATAAATGCAAGGAATTCACGGAATTAAAGAAATGCATGGAATTAATGGAATTCGTGAGACTCACTTAATTCCGTATATTCAGTGGATTGCTTGATTTGATTAAATATCGTTAATTAATTGAATTTCATGAATTCCTTGAGTTTTGTGAATTCAATGGATTTCGCGAATTAGTTAACTTCCTTGAATGACATGAATTCCGTGTATTCCATAAATTCCGTTATTTCCATGAAAAATAGGTCTTCTGAGAAATGATTTACATTTTTTTTTAATTTTTGCTTCCACAGGCGTCGCGAGTTACTGGCTACTAGACATATATTAAATTCGAATACATGTGAGTATTGTACATGTATTGTAGCGTTACCTTACGTTTCGGAAATAAACTTCTAATACATATAGTGGAAGTTTCCAACCGAAATTTTTAACAGTGTATTTATTTTTTATTTATATCAATTTGAAAAACGCGCAGAAGACAATTATGATACGATTAAAATCTTTTTTTTTAATGAAAGCTAATAAAATTTCGCATTTCTTTTGGAAACTTCCATTACATGTATTGGAAGTTTATTTCCGAAACGTGAGGTAAAGCTGGAATGCACAATGTTGCAATGCACAATAATGTATAATTTTCGTATTTTTATCTACTATAAATAGCTGTCGAAAAAAGTTTCAAATATTATAAAAAAGTGGTCTCAAAAATTTTCAAAATATTCTAACTTTTTAAAATTTCTTCAAAAAAAAGCTGGCTAACGAACTCATCCTTTCTTTTCATACCCTTATAAAATGTGCCAAAGGGGAATCATATTGAATAATTCCTTCAAATGTTACCGTGTTTACAGACAACAACGACAACGTCAACAACGAAGATAGACAGACACCGACGTAAAAAAATTTTTTTCTGACCCAGGGGGCCTCAAAACGTCGACATTTGATGGAATCCGCAAAAGACATTTATCGCAGAAAACCAATACCTTCTCATTAGGATGAGAAAGTTAAAAGATCAATTTTCAACAAAAAATTAAAATAGAGTATTTTCAGTTAGAGAAACAAGTTTTTAAAGAAAAAAAAATCTGCCCGCCACGTGGGCACATTCTCATTGGGCATTACGCGCGCGGCTCGCTTCGCTCGCGCGTTTGAGCGCACCTACGGCGCGAGACTGATGGCTTTCGCACTCCGCGCTCGGTATTTGCATTTCTCCCGCATTTGTGCACATACCTTTTGATATCAAAGATCAGCGGATCGACAAATGTAATTTTGTGATTGTGAACTCTCTTTTGTTTAATCTCTTTCGGCTTTAACGAACCCATTCTTATCACACATCTCGTGCATCGCACTCGACTTTGTTCAAAATGACAACTTTTCTAAATCATACACAACACTTTTATCCTTTTTTCATAGCTTGTGTCTTTTGTCAAAAAATTAACTTTTTTATTTGTATTGTTTTATACGCATAAAACAAAAACTGCGCATCCTATAAAAAATAATTATTAAAATTTTTAGCTCTCTTTTTGGATAAACAAGGTTTACTTCATTTTCTCGTAGCAAAATGGAATTTTAGAATTTTTCTTTATTTTTGGTACGGCTTTAAAAGATCAAAGTTTTTCTGTGTTTGACTTTTCTTCATATTATGCGTTGCTTGGCCTAAAATGTTTATTTTAGTTTGTTTTTTTGATTTTGAAAATGCTATAACTCTGATAACTGTCTTTTTATAGAAAAAAGTCATTCAAATAAATTTTTTAAGTTGCTGCGTACTATGAATAACCGTAAATAGAATTTTCAAATCTTAAATAAATGTAGTTTCAAAAATTTTTTAAATGCCCTCACATTTTGAATTTTCATCCAAAATAACTAGTTTAAAAACTCGTTCTTTCTGTTTAGGCCTTACAAAATTTTGCCAAACCAGAATCCAATCCGATTGATTTTTCGAAAGTTATCGTGCTAAAGAATACAGACTACAGAAAGACAAAAACCTTCGCAAAAATCGTTTTTCTGACTCAACAGGTCTCAGACCGTAAAAATTTGATGAAAACGAACAAGGTGAAATTTTACATAAAACCAATACCTTCTCATTAGGATGAGAATGTAATACATTTTCAACGAATTATTTAAATTTCAAACCAAACAAGTGAATTTTCAACAACAAAATTGGATAAAAATGTAGTTAAATTTCTAGTTAACAAAATTAATTTACAGAAGAAATACCACTTCTACTACTAATACTATTACAGATAGACGCATCTGTAAAAAGCATTTTTTTGACTCAGGGGATCTCAGAACGTGGAGATTTGGTGAAAACAAATGAAGTCAAATTTTACACAAAACTAATAACTTCTCAGTTGAATTAGAATGTAAGAATATAGCCTCTAAAAAAATTAGCACCATTATTTTACAACAAAAAAACACTTTTAAAATAAATGAATTTTTACTAGAACAATTTTTTTTTAAATTGTTGAATTATTATCCGAAAAATATTCCAGTTGATTTTTTAAGATCAAAATATTAATTTTGAAACATGAAACAAGTTTCTACGAAAAAATTCAATTTTCAATTCAAAAAGACGAATTTTTAACAAAAATGGATGATTTCTTACAAAATTATTGAATTCTCTACCAAATGGTTGCATTTTTCTCCAAAGAAGAAAAAATTTCTCTTAAAACAGATGATTTTTTATTTAGAAAAAAAGGTCAACAAAAATTATTGATTTTTCTTCGAAAAAAGATTCCAATTGACTTTTCAAGATAAAAATATACATTTTTTAACAAAAAATAAGTTTCTACCAAAAAATTGAATTTTCAATCCAAAAAGACGATTTGTTTTTAACCAAAATGGATGTGTTTTTAACTGCAATAGTTTAATTTTCTAGCAAATAGTTGCATTTTTATCAAAAAATATGAAATTTGTACTAAAAGTAAATAAATTTTTAATAAAAAAAAAACGAAAATGTTAAGAAAAAAGCAAAATCTTTAACCAAAAATATGACTTTTCAACAAAACTGTTAAAGTTTCAACTAAATAGTTCCTAAACAAAAAGTAAATTTTCTAGAAAATAGTTGAATTTTCAACAAAATAACAAATCGTAACAAATCGTAACAAATTGTCTCGAAGGTACACGCAAAACAAAATTGCACCGCTGGCCCTTAGGGAAATATTTTACCTGATGTTAAAATTTTCTAATAAGGTCTTTTTATAAGGTTTTTCATTTTGCCTTCCACTTATGTATTAAAAGTGTCTGAAAATCTCACAAATTTAAAAAACGTAGTTCAAATATTGAAATTATGTTTCTTTTCAAATCATTTTTCAATTCGAAAAATAAATAATTATATTTAGTTATTAAATTCGATTTGACAGAGCTCTTTAAATTAAATAATCTGGAATTTGAGAAAAGAAGCTTTAAAAGTATGGCCTCTGTTCTTTGGCGATTAGTTTGGTGATCACTAATTGGAAAAGTATGGTAAGAATTGTAATAAAAACTCATACTAAAATTATTGAAAAAAAAACTATTTCACATGCACTTTTTGCTCTATAGTACCTAATACACAGATTAATCACAACTTTTAAATTAATTTGTTAATTATTTGTTGTACTCTACTTACCAAAAGAATAGAAGAAAGCTACTGAGGTTATCAGAAAAAACCCAATAGTTGTCTTCATCGTCCCAAAATGGACGAAACAATTTCTTGAAAATTGTCTTTAAAATTTTTTTGAGGATAGTAAATGATGACGAATGATGTAAACGCTGCGTTTGCCGGTTTATATACAAGTAGAAGATGTTATCTTGTTTTTCTCAAATAGTCTTGAACACAGGCAGGGACCATGGTATAAAATAAACAGTACTTTTAATTCTCACGTGATTTTTTTTCATGTGAGTGGAATAGTGCTTGATCTGATTCTTCAGTTATTTTTTAATATTGGGTACAAGGTTCACAATTTTTAAAGATTGAAACGAAAATACTATAAGGCGTTGCGAAGGAAAGACATATTTTCCAAATAAAATTGCACCCACTGACAGGAAAATTATCTGCTTTTCTTAATTTTTTTAAGATGGTATTTAGAAAATAGTCGAAATGTTTTAGTTTTACGCAGAATTTTTTAAAATTTTTTGTTAATTTTATTGACCGGAAAATGAAATAAAAACCGGAAATTTACTTCTGATCGTATCAAAATTAAAGTTCTCATTAATTTAATAATTTTGGTCACGTTAGAAACGTGATTTCTACTTTATCTACAGTTGCAAAGCATATAAGTGAAAATAATTTAATTTTTTTATTTTAGGACAAGGAGCTTCGGTAAATTAATATAATTTTACTTGGAAAAGGGAATTTTTGACATGGAACGGGAATTTTTATAATTAATTGAAACTGGGTTTTAGATGAAAGGAGTTTAAAAAATCCGATCCAAGTCAAAATTCGTTACAATTTAAAGGTTCCTTCTTCCAAAACTAATTGCATTTAAATGCTAAAATCTTTTTTACATTCTCAGCCTAAAGCGAAGGTATTGGTCTTATTTTAAATTTCACTATGTCGGTTTTCATTAAATTTCCACGTTTTGAGATCCACTGAGTCAGAAAAAATTATTTTTACTAAGGTGTTTGTCTGTCTGTCTGTAGTCTGTATTCTGTAGGTACGATAACTTTCGAAAAATTGATTAGATTGTATTCTGCTTTAGCACACTTTTTTAAGACCTAAAAAGAAAGAACAAGTTCGTAAACCAGCTATTTTGGATTAAAATCCAAAAAGTATGCGCATTTTCAAAATTTTTGAAACCACATTTTTTCAAGATTTTAAAATTCTATGTACGGTTATTCATAGTACACAGAAACTCAAACAATTTATCTTGATGAGTTTTTTTCTATAAAAAGAAAATGATCAGAGTTGAAGCATTTTCAATTAAAAAAAAAACTAAAATGAACATTTTAAACCAAACAACGCATGATTTGGAAAAAAAACAAGCGAATAAAAACGTTGATTTTTGAAAGCCCTACAAGATTATCATAACAACTTTTTTAATTTGGTTGAAAATACAAAATTTGATCGTACCAAAAAATTTTTGAAACCACATTTTTTGAAAATTTCAAAATTCTATGTTCGGCTACTTATAGTACTCAGAAGCTCAAACAATTTATCCCAATTACTTTTTTCTATAAAAAGAAAATTATCAGAGTTGGAGCATTTTCAAAATCCAAAAAAACAAACTTAAATGAACATGTTAAGCCAAACAACGCATGATATCAAAAAAAGTCGAGAGAAGAAAAACGTTGCTTTTTGAAAGCCCTACAAGATTATGATAAAAACTTTTTTAATTTGGTGGAAAAGTTGAAAATTCCAAATTTGATGGTACCAAAAATAATGAAAAATCCAAAAATTCCATTTTTTGGTCCAACTATGGAAGATACGAAAAAAGTGAATAAGCTAAAATTTTTAAAAGATTAAAAATACAAGAATGATTAAAACAAGGAAATAAGAATGAGTATGATTCAATTTTTATGCATATTATGAGTTTTTATTATATAAATTGATTAAAATTATACATGTTTCAGCGCAGCTTAGATAACAATTTAAAACAAAATACGAAACAAATATTAAAATAATCATGATAAATACAATTTGTGCTTTATTTTATAAATCGAGTGCGAAGCGCGAGATACGTGATGAGAATCTGTTCGTTAAAGCCGAAAGAGCTTGAACAAAAGAGGATTCACAATCACAAAATTACACTGTTGGATGTTTTGAGTCTCAATTTTAAAAGGTTTACGCCTTTGTCACCTGACCGACAATTGGATATAATGAAAAATCTAGATTTTTGTAACTATGTAAGTTACGTAAAAACTAATTGCACCACTCGATTCTGCGAAAAAAATAACATAAAATCCAGTTCTACATTTTGTCTCAAAAGTAGCAGCTTTTCATCCTGGTATTTGGTATTCTGATTTATTAATTTATTTTATAGGGGTTTCCACTTTTTAGGAAATAAATTATTTTTTTAGTATACAGTAGGTCAAGTGTCTAATTAATTAATTGCATTTTTGACTAAATAAACAGATATGTAACTAAAAACAAATTCGATATAAAAAATAAATTCAAAGTTGATAGTTCCATAAACATAGCTTGTGAAATAAGAATTTGGCATGTCATTCTAAAAGATTCATAAAATTCTGAAACTTATACTTGTTTTTGAATCATTTGGCTAACTTTGATTACACAAACGGAATTAATTGTACTGATAATGTTTCGATTGGCAGAGTTTTTTATGCAAACGGATACCTAGGTTCTAGAATAAATACAATTTGGTAAAATAGAATCTTATTTATGAAAAACAAATAAAATACACCAAAAATTGCATTATGAAGTGCAATACTCGAAATTTCAATTTTTTAGATAGCTCTCCTTATAAGTTGCGCAATTACTGTTTATTCCCCCTCAGTAAATTTTCTTTAACGTCAAAGTAGTCAACGAATTTCACCATATATTACATAATAAAATTTGACAATGTCAAAATTTTGAACAACGAATGGCGAGATAATTACAACGCTGCAATTATCAAATTCTTATGTACGAAAGCGATTTTATTATCTCTGCTGAGAACAGATTGTAGCTAATAATTATCTGATAAAAAGAGGTTCATCTTATGTATGTGAATGTGTCATTACTGACGATCATGATAATTCTGTGTTTTATATTTTCTGATTAGATTATATCCTATTTTTTTTAACATAAAAAATATTTATTTAAGGACATGTATTAAATATAATAAAAAACTTGAGACACATTAAGTTAATAGAATTATATTATTTAAAAACAGAAGTATTTAATTTTGCCAGACTAACGTTCTCTTAAATAATTTGAATTATCTCACAAATTTTTAGCACATTATTTAACCTATTATACATAGCCTGTAAAAAATGATATTTTAAATCAATTTTTATCTTCTAAAGAAAAATTATTTCGCCAGATACGAATAATTTCGACATTATTTATATTATGATACATGGAAACACGTGACAGCTGATGTGGAACACATTATCTGAAATAATACCATGTAGTTATGAATAAATATGTTTCTGATTAAGTCCCGAATTTTTTTTAAACATCAGAGGACGTTTATTTGAAAAAACTAATTTCTTTCATAAATCGACTTATTAAATTCGAGTTATCAAAATAAATATGCTACCTAATTTTCTTAATCGTCGACATGAATCTCTAACTTAATTCTCATATTTTTACAAGGATATTTGTCCCGAGTCATATATAACTGATAAGTGATGAAGCAATCTCGATTATAATAACTAAACATTTTTTCTTGTTATTCCAATGTGTATGATAAAATTAATACTAATCCACCAAAATTAAGTGTCATATCATAAATATTGTGTTGTTTTTTCTCATCCTATCGAGTACACTTCACAAATATTCGCAATAATTTCCACGGGGCAAAGGGACAGCAAATGGTATATATATCGAGACATATTAGAGATTATTCGCTTAGTTTTACTGTCCATAAAATTCTTTTCAAATCGGCTTTCTCTGTTAAGATAAAATGAAGACTATTTTCGGTACTCTATTCCTCGTCTTGGTGGTCTTTCTTAATTTTATTGGTAACTATATGTATAATAATATTTATTATGATAACTTAATATCGTATTTATGAGTTTAACTATACTTCTAATCCCATTTAAACATCTTTGAACTAATAACGCTTTTTTATTATACGGAATATTACATTACATTTTTAGAAATTTTACATTTCTACAAATATAAAATTTTGCATCAATTAATTTGGTAAATTTTAGAATAACAAATCTTTGCTCTCAAAAAAATAATGTCAAATCTTAATTTAGCGACTTCTAACAATATAAAAATGCGTAACATTTTCGTTTGAATAGAATTTAAAATTTAGTGCAGGAGGAAAATTTAAAAAACTTCATAACACCTAATGTTGGGAAACATTATTGTGTTCATCGGTTGCGATGAAGTAATCACTATTCTAGACAAAAAGTTTTCTTTTCCTGCGCAGCCCACATGAGCCTCTCTTTTGCTTTAACGAGCTCAATATGATCTCAATATTTTAAATTGCACAATTTAACGTCTTTTATTTAGTAATTGTATGTTTTTAAATCTCAGTTTGAAATGTTTCTTATTTTGGAACATTTCCAAATGAAAAATCATTCAATTTTTGATTTATATATTTCTAAAATCATTCCATATTTATGGCTTGAATTTAACAAAAAACTGTATGAATTTTCCATTGTTTGTGATTTATTCCTAAGGAATTTAATTCAAAATAGTTTTACTACAAATCCTTTGAACTAAAAAGTGGGACAATATAATTGTTTAAACGAATTATTATTTTATAATTATCCCCATCTATATCATAACGACAATTTGGTTAATGCCGTTACAACCTTCGGTTCCCAACCATAGTTTAAAACTAAAAGAAAAAAAATATCCAAATAAAATTTTCAGTTGTCGGGCGCCAGATCTATTTAGATCACAATAAAATTTAAAAGAAATTTAAATTAGTAAAAAAACGGAAATTAAATTAGGAAAACCGAAAATATGCCTGGGCTGACTCAATCCCTCAACTGGATAATGGTAGAGGGGTGGTCCAAATCTATTTACTCTATACGAATAGATTCTATAAATTCAACTCTGCATTAAATAATACACAAAATAAGAATAAGAAAATTGCTTACATTTTATTTTAATAAGAAATGATATCAGACGTAAAACAATTGACTACGAATGCTTATTTTACAAAACGATCAACTAACCTAACCTAACTTAACTATTCGTCAGGTTTTCCAAGACTATATAAAAAAAGAAACGTCGACTCACAAAAGCAAAAGAAACATAAAAATGGAGGAGAAACAAAATTCAGCGCATAATTATCTGGAAGGGACAAAAACTAAAGTTATCATTGGGCAGTCTTAAGCAATATTAGGGAGAGGAAATAATTTTTGGCGAAATCTTATTACCTTAGGAACAAAGAACAAATTTCGCAGGGCATGAATCAAAACTATTTGGGATTAAAATATATTGGTTTAACACATTGAATTCAACAAATTTGGTAGTAACAAAGTTCATAGGGAGAGGGTCACCAAAAATTTAGGGGTATAATCTTATAATCTAATACATTAAATCAACACAATATTCATTCTCTAAATTCACTGGGAGAGGGTCAAAATTGTTTCGGGGTTACAGTCTACGACACTAAATTCATTATACAGAAATACTCATTCAACAGAAAAACACCCAATAAATAATTAATTCAGTCAAGGATGTAATCTTGAATTTTCATGTGTTAAAAACTCTACAAAATTTGAATTACAAAGGGGCCACATGAAAATCGTCAATTCATCCTTTCAGAACTTAATAAAAGGCAAACTATACCTTAAAATTGGAATTAAAGGTTCGAAAATTTGGGCGGCTCGAATATCACACTGACTCCAATACGTGTTCACACACGATAAAATAAAAATAGGGTTACAACTGATTCATAAAACACGGAAAAGATAGCGTTCTCCGGCGTCATTTATTTCCTTCGCGACGAGATGAGTCCTGATTGATCCATACTCCATCCTCTGATTGGCGTTGCTATGGAATTTGTTAAAAGCGGGAAACAGAACCAGGGATGTAACTTCAGATGTTCAAACAAAATGCTGTGTCCAAAACAAAGTGTGTCCTTCTGAATCTGATGATTTCTACTTATCTATTTCGTCCGTCAGATGTTAAGCTATTGCCCCAGACTTCCTCTCCGAATAATGCCAATAACCAAGCAGGCTAATTTTAAATTCTAATTATGCTCCTAGCACCTAGAACGTTATCTGTCAAGATTCGGACCTGAGCTATGGAGGTCCCACACGCGTTGCCGGGGATCAACAAAATACCTTCTCAAAAAACGTTGATCTTGAATTCCACTTCCAGGTGGATAAGTTGAAGGGGTCGTCAATAAAAATCAGCAATAATCCCAACAGCATTTCAAAATTTCTTTCGTTAAATTTCAAGGTACGACTAGAAGGACGGGAACAGGATGACACACAGCAGGTTTAGGCGGGAAATTTCAAATGGGATGAGTAACTCCAATCGACAAAAGGCGTCCCAAATGCTTCTTTAAGTTTCTCAATAGGTCGAGAAAGTTTTGGATTCTCGAGGATGGTTGGATTTTTCAGGAAGTACATAATAACAAAATAAAAACGGGAAAAATCAATTCTTAAATTAAAGGAACTAAACTAAATAAAACGCAGTCTTGGAGAACCCTGCAGCTTGCGGATTCAACTACATAAAATTGAGTCTTAAATTTGAGGTTAATATGAATTAAATATTATTGACTATTGAACTCTAAAAATTAATTTTGCTAGTGACTTGCAACGAAATTGCAACGTCACAATATTAATGCCATATAGTTGTGGTTTTTTCCTGAAATTTTTTACTTTTTGCCCACTTTTTACTTATAGAATGTTAATAATTAACGCAAATTAACAAAAATTGTTGTTTGAAAAGTTTATTATTGTTTATAACTATTAACTATTTTTTTAGGTAAGTGCTAGAAAGTTGTGGTTTTTCTGAAATGCTTAACTCTGCTTTGCCTTTTTAGTCATGAACAAATAAGAAATAAACCTTAAAGAAAATCATATTTTTAAATCTCTTTCTTTTTTTTAAGTTTGTTTTTTTAAACAAAAGAGATATTTCTAAAATTAATATCTGACTTCAATTCCCTTCTTAGTTTAGATGAGAGTCAACCAAAATATTTACTATCAGGGGAAACAGAGTACTGGAAGGAATTTACTGAATGCAGTAAATCTACCTTTCCCATGAGTTATTATTCAAAACAAAATTGTTACAAGTCATTTAGAAACCTACTTTCATGACCTAGTTCTGATTATTTCATTCTTTGTTTTTATCTCTACTGCAAGATATTCCTTTTGTTTAAATTAATATCTTTAAACCACTGGCAAAAAAGCAAAAATAATTCACCTAAAAAAATACAATAATATTTGAAAAATGATTCTTGTTGAGGTTCACTTATTATCTGCTTGTATTTAAAAAGTCAAATGCAGACTAAAGATTTAAGGAAAAAGACAACTTTTTGGCATTACTGTAAGAGAAGCTGGTTATAGGCAAAAATGAATGGTAGAAATAAGAATATTTGTAAACTGGTATTAATTCCTGAAGATTATGCTTTTAGTTATAAATTTTGTTATTTGGTAGAAAATTAAAAATTTTTCTTAAAAATACATCCTGCTTGGTTGAAAATTCAATTGTTTTGTTAAAAAATTCATCTTTTTGGGCAAAAATGTAGTTCTTTTCGTCGAACATCAACATTTTATTTATAATTTATATTTTGCTGCTGTTAAGTCAACTGAAATATTTTTGGGATAAAAACTATTTTTTTAATTTTCAAAGGTTGTCCTTTTAATCTAAAAATTCATATTGCTTTCAGGAAAATTGACTTTTTGTTTAAAATTCCTATTTTTTGTGTTGAAAAGTCAATTGAAATCTTTTTGGGTGAAAATTCAACTCCTTTTTTGAAAATTTAGCAGAAAATTATCTTATTATTTACAGCTCTTCTTTTAGTATTGTAAAGTAAACTAAAATCTTCTTTGGATACAAATTTATCCATGTATTTATTTTAAGTTATTTTTTTTAATTCATCTGTTTTTGAAGAAATATTATCTTTCTTCAAAAAATGAAACTGTTTGGTTGAAAATTTTACTCTTTTTTTGTAAGTTTGCCTTTTCCATTTTAAAATTCACGTGCTTAGCTAAAATTACATCTTTCTTCGATAAAAATGCAACTATTTGGTTGAAAATTAAATTACTTTGTTAAAGTGTCATACTTTTTGGTTGAAAATTCTGCTTTTTTGTTAAAAATTTAATTATTTCGTAGAAAATTGACTTTTTATTTAAATTTATATTTTGGTGTTGAATAATGAACTGAAATCTTTTCTATATGAAAGTTTAACTTGAAAAAAAAATTGTCGTTTTTTTATTTAAAATTCCTGTTTTAGTGCAAATTTCATCTTTTTTGGATAAGAATGCAACTACTTGGCAGAGAATTAAAATATTTTGTTAAGAATTCATCCTTTTGTTGAAAAGAATTCGTCTTTTTGAATTCAAAATTTCATTTTTTTCATAAAAACTTATCTTTGGTTCAACAAGTTAGAAAAACTTTTCTTTCTTTCTTTAGGGAAAAATCATTATTTTTTTGAATACTCGTCTTTTTGGTTATAAAATTCTTTTTTGTGGTTGTTGTAGAAATTTCATCTTTGTTATTGAAATAAAAACTATAACACTTTGTTGTTTAGAATTTATCCTTTTAGGTTGAAAATTTAATTATTATGTTCCAAATTTAATTATTTTGTTGAAGATTTAAGTATTTTATTAAAAAGTCAACTTTTATAGTAAAACATGCATTTATGTTTAAAATACATTAATAAATTTTGAAATTTCAAATTTTTATCGGAAATACTGTTTTATTCCGTTCATAAAAGGTTCTCTGTTAAAAATATTACTGGATTAAAATGCTGGTATTTAAATTTTTAGTAAAAACTTTCAGAACTCACCGCAACTATCAGCATTATTAAAAAAGAACATAGTTATGAATAAAAATTTGTTTAAATATTTATTTTTACTAAATTAAAGCAATTATTAACTCACTTCAAGTGAAAATTAGATAAATATTTTAAAGTTTCTGAAGAAACTTAAATTTGTTGACTTTAATTCGAGAAAATTTTTTTAAAATTTAGTGTCGCATAATTTATAATTTGGCAATGTTATAATTTCCGAAATTTGTTTGTTTCAAAAGTTTTCTTTTTCAGGAATTTTTTGGCCTCGTCATTTTATTTTTTGGGGTTTTTTAATCGTCCGGTAAAATTAATAATTGATTAATAAGATTAATAAAAATCTCGAAAAAGAAAATATTCGAAATATAATAATTCCGTAAATAAAATTTCCGATACAGAAAATGTATTATTATCTATATTTGATTATTTATTTCATTGAAAAAATGCTGAAATAGATATCGTTTGTGCCATATTCTCTTGTTGCGAGGTGATTCAGTTTTAACGATAACAAATTTTCGTGTATAAACACCACATTTTTGAAAACATATTTTTAGAAAACGATGATGACATTATTTCTTACAGCCTACTTTTATCTTTGTGTTATTTATTATCACTTCAAATTATTCGATAACTTCAATTATTTTAATAATTAATATTATAATAATATTATAATAATTTTTTGCACAATTTAAATTTTTTGAAAATGTGCAAAAAAACATATTTTGTTTTTAACCCAAAGGATAAATTTTCCAAAAAAAAAAGAACTAGTTAAATTTTCATTTAAAAACAAATTTTCAACTAAAATGATATATTATCAACTAAGAAAATAAATTTTTACGAAGCAGTGAAACTTTCAAACAAAAAAATTAATAATTTTTTACTAAATAAAAACAATTTTTTGGCAAAATGTATCAGTTTTTTTTACATTAATCGAATAAAATCAGTGAAAACGTCAATTAAAGAAATGAATTTTCGTCCGAAAAGATGAAATTAAAAAGTTAAAAATTCAACTGAAGATTTCTCAATTTAGTTGAAAATTCATTTTTCAGTTGAAAATGAAACTGGTAAAAAATTAATATAAGTAGTTTGATCAAAAATGTTTTTTTTTTATAAAAAAATTATTAAGTTTTTTGTTTGAAAATTCTAATGTTTGGTAAAAATTAATTTTCTTCGTCGAACATTCAACATTTTAGCTGAAAATTAGTTTTAACTAAAAATATAAAGTTTATTTTGAATTGTAAATGGATATTTTTTGGTTAAAAAGAAAACATGGTTTTTGGCACATTTTCGAAAAATTCTAAATTATGCAAAACATTATTATTATGTTGTTATAATATTAATTATTATTATATTCTAAGAAACCGAAATTTTTTTAGCAAAGTATATTATTTTTTACAATAATTGCATCCAAGTAGTAGAAACTTCAATTGAAGAAATTAATTTTCGTCTAAAAATATGAAATTAAAAAATTGTAAATTCCATTGTAAGATTCCTGAATTTAGTCAAACATTTTTTTTTAATTAAAAATAAGACTAATTGGTAAAAAATTAATATACTTTGCTATAAAATTTGTGTTTTTGTTTTTGGTAAAATATTATTCATTTTTTGTTTGAAAATTCTACTGTTTGGTGAGAATTAATTTTTTTATTTGAAGATTCAACATTTTAATTGAAGGCTCGTTTCTAAATTAAAATTTAACTAGTGCCTTTTTATTGAAAATTGATATTTTTTGGTTAGGAAAAAAACATGCTTTTTGCACATGTACGAAGAATTCAAAATATTACAAAAAATTATTATAATATTATTATAATAATGAATATATTAATTATCATAATAATTACAGTTATCAAATAATTTGAAATAATAAGAAATAACACAAAGATAATAGTAAGCTAAAAGAAATAATGTCACCTTTGTTTCAATATTTTTGTTCATGGAATAAATGAATAATCAAATATAAATAACACATTTAATAAAAAATATTTTTATTTAATTTTATAATTTGACAATTTTTCTGCGTCCGCAATTTTATTCATTCATATTCACTTTTTATGCAATTTTCAATTAGAGTAAGGTAATACTTAAATAATATTAACAAAAATAATTTACCAAACAATTTTTTATTATTGTTAATGATATTCTCTTAAAATAATTCTAGAAAATTGCAGTCTGTTCCAAAATTTTCTATTTTCGTCCAATTTTTAATGAAACAAATAAATTTAATTTATTATAATGACCGATTTTGGACAATTTAATTATCAAAACGAGTTGAATTATATAATTTCTAAATCGAAGCGCTATTAATTAAACAATATTATTTTGATCGCATATTTTAAGATTAGAATTTTGGAAATTAGATCATTTAAAATTCATAGGAATTAAAAGTTTATTATTTATAATTAAAAACGTTCAAAATGCAATAATTAAACATTTTTTACTTTTGGATTTTAATCATTTTAATTTCAAAGCAATTAAAACTTGGCAATTGGTTATTAAAAACTAAATTGACTCTTTCAGTTAAAGCTTCTGGAATTCTAGAATTTTCGATTGTTATTAGGTAACAAAATTATAATTTAACATTAAAGCTGATTAGAATTTTTTTTCTAATCAAAATATGAATTGAACTGTTCTTAAAAAACTTTCAGAATAAATTGTAATTCTCAATAGGAAACATTAAAAATGACTATTTTATTTTTAATGTTTCCTACATTAAAAATGAAATAGTTCTTACTCCGTAACGTTCAAACTTAAACGAATGCAAAATTTTGCTGAAAATGAAATTAATATTAATCACCAAAAATTGTGATATTAAAATTTTTTGTACCCAAATTAAAACTAAAATGGAACAGTTACTTTTTCAGTTAAAAAATGGAATAGCTCAATTTTAAAATATCAAAATTAATTTTCAACAAGAAAAATTAAAACAAAATAGTTTAATTTTTAACCAAGGGAATTTTCGTTCAACTAAAATGATTCCTGCGGAAAACCGTAGGAATTCGCCGGGAGCGGGTGCTAATCTGGAAAATTGCACCCGCTCCCAGCAATTCGAGGTAAAATTTCAGCCACAACCACGTCTCACGACCGTAAGATAGGTGGTTACAGTCTGTAAAGGAATCAATACGACGATCCAGCAAAGCCTCGTGCACCTTAAGAACACGGAGCGACCCAAGGACTAACGCCTTCTGCATTTTTCAACGAAAGTGTTTTAGAATATTCTTGAAACACAGGGATGCATTTTAAGCCAGTACAATCATTGCAACTCCCTTATAAGGTCTCGATACCTCTCTTTCTTTTCATTCTCCTTGGTTATGATGTTTTTGTCAGCTGGTGCCGAAAAGTCGATAACGAACATGGTCGAGAACAATTGTCGAGAATATAAAGTTCCAGTATATGCGGTACTTCCCATTCTCGACAATTGACTCGATTTCCCTAGGAGCATTTAGAGGAGCAATATTAAGGTTAATGCCGTAAGAGTGACAGAGATGGTAATAAAGCACTCTCAGTGCCGCAGTGTGCCTTTGAATGTAGGTCCTTCCCACGTGAGTTGGACAACTAGATGGTATGTGAGCTAAATGCTCGGGGTGTGCATGGCACGTCCTGCAGCTTTCATCAGGAATGTCTTGGCTCAAAATGTGGCGACGGTATGTTAAGGTGGAAATGACACCGTCTTTCCATGCAAAAATGAAACCCTACATACGAGACTTCAATCCGGGCGATTTAAGGAAATCAAACGTTAGCTCACAAGACATTGACTGATCCTTCACATTTCTGTGGAAGATACCGTGCATCCCCTTATCGAGGAGCTGTTCACGAAACTTTTTCTCTTGTGCTTTCTTCATCCGGGCTTTCAGGAGTGAGTACTCGAGACAGATAAGATTTGATGCATTTTGCTCACCCCTGATACTGAAGTCAAGTCCGAGTGTTTCAGCAGCCTCCTCCGCTGCTTTGTACAGAAACGCTCTAAGTTTTCCTCGGTTCAAATACACCTTGGCGCATTTGTCTAACCCAAATTCCATTCCAATTTCCTTAGTATATCGTTCGACAATGCCTAGAGCTAGATGTAGTTGCTCTTTGTTTTTAGTATAGATCTTAAGATCGTCCATGTAAAATACATGAGTGACCTTATACTTTCGATCTGCTGGTTTGCCGCACAAGTACCCGTCGGAATGGCGAAGTGCTAGAGATAGTGGCAATAATATAAGGCAAAACAGGAGTCGGCTCATGGTGTCGCCCTGAAAGACACCTCTCTGAAAGGTGACCTTGTTAGCTGTCACACGATTTTTTCCAGAGGAGATAGTAAGTCTGGTTTTCCAAAGCGGCATCAATCTCTCTATGCACCTAACTATTTGCGGATGAAACTTTAAGATTTTCAAAAGGCTCCGAAATTGGCTCTTCCGACTTTAAATATGGGGTCAGAATACGGGCCAAATGCTGATGGGTTGAAGAAAACTTCTTCCACCAGAAGGTTTTGATACAATCTGGTCCCGGTGCGGAATAGTTTTTAATCCCTCTTAATACTTTTTTCACCTCCTCGGTAGTGATGGGTGGGCATTCTTTATCAGGTGTTATGAGGGCCACACATAACTCCTTGAAGCTATTAATATTTTCTGAGTCTTCGTCCAGTCTATGCTGCACTTCGTAGACTTCTCTCCAAAATACTTCGACCTCCTCTGGTTTGGGTGGGTGTTCGACAGTAACTGGAGGGTCTTGGAAGAGTCGAGACCCACCTCTCCGCTCCGGTCAGCAGCTTTGACTTGTTAAGTGTGTGAAAACGGATCCGGAGTTGGCGCGCGAACTTTCGAACCTTGGCGGTAAAATTCCTGCCAGATTCCTGCCAGTTGATGCATTCGTCTTTTGGTCTTATAATCAACCGTTGGTTTTGTTTTACGGTTCGCATCGGCCAAAGCTCTCGCTGCATTATACACACAATAAGTGATAGCCCAGAGGTCGAATTCTCCGGAAAAATGTCCACGAAGCTCGTCGTCCATTTCAGCCAGATCTTTAGGCTTGAAAGAAACCTTGGTGTTGATTTTTCTCCGGGTCGTTAAACCATCGCTCTTCCTCTATTGGATGCCTGCCCGCGGTTGGTCTTAGTGTCGCCTCTCTTTGTCTGTTGCCGGCTTGTTCTAGCTGTGGTAGAGTAGGCGTTCCGCTTATATAGCCCCTTTTTCGGAGTAGTTCAGCATGGTATCGCAGACGTTGCTGCGAAAAGTGGGATAGCTCCGGGTGTTTCTCGCACCACAGAGCATGCAGCCATGCCATGTAACCCCGTTCAGTGCCACACTCGCATCGTAGCACTCTAGCAAGTCGTGATTCAGTCGCTCCGTCCACCCAAAGGTTGCGAGATCCCGCCGATCCATCGCATTGAATCCATTTTCATTGGCTTCCCCAGCTCTAGATTGGTCGGTATTGTTGGCCGACCCATTGTCGGGAGCCCTGCGCGTTCTGTTGTTTTGAACCGCATTTACTACAACTATGTTTGGTGTTGTCATTGTTGTTCCCACGAGAAACTAGGGAAAGGGGTTCGTCCATCCTTGTAGAGCCCCGCATGCAAGTATAAGGCTGCGTACTCTGAGAGGTCACCCGTTATCCCAGAGTCACCGTTCAAGACACCTCACCCAGGTGCCATTCAGCTTTTGACACGGTTGTCACACCTCCGCTTGGGGGTTAATTCCTTCGCGACCACCCCTGGACAATTGTTCGCGACAGCCTATTTATTTTTTGTAACCATATTCAGCAGAAACCCTTGGTACAGGGTCCCTCTATCCGCAACCCGAGGGCGCGTTCGGTGGCTTTGTCATGGGCCCTTCGGTTTGATTCTGGAGGAATCAAACCCGAACCGAACACGGGGCTGTCCCGGTATATATCATCAGTCATGGACGCACTTTTATAATGCAATCAAGTGATCTGATGAGAGCAGTCTGCCCAGACATTGAACAAAGCCTGGTTTTTACCCCATCATTGACGTACTGGATTGCAGTCAATTACACGATGGGGGGACCTACAGCTTAAGGTGGGTTCCGAACCACCAGAACCACGATAAAGGTACATTGAAAATTTCTAGAGGTACCGGCTCAGTTATATATATATATAACATGAGCCTCGGTGGCTCAATTGGTTAGACACTCGGACTTCACCTCAGAGGTCCGGGGTTCGATCCCTGAGCCAGTACCTCTAGAAATTTTCAATGTACCTTTACCGAGGTTCTGGTGGTTCGGAAGCCACCTTAAGCCCCGTGTTCGGTTCGGTTTTGATTCCTCTAGAATAAAACCGAAGGGCCTATGACAAAGCCACCGAACGCGTCCTCGGGTTGCGGATAGAGGGTCCCTGTATCAAGGGTTTCTGCTGAATATGGTTACAAAAATAAATAGGCAGTTGCGGACAATTGTCCAGGGGTGGTCCCAAAGGAATTAACCCCCAAGCGGAGGTGTGAAAACCGTGCCGAAAGCTGAATGACACCTGGGTGAGGTGTCTAGAACGGTGACTCTGGGATACCGGGTGACCTCTCAGAGTACGCAGCCTTATCCTTGCATGCGGGGCTCTACAAGGATGGACGAATCCCTTTCCCTAGCCTCTCGTGGGAACAACAATGACAACACCAAATATAGTTGTACTAAATGCGGTTCAAAACAACAGAACGCGCAGGGCTCCCGACAATGGGTCGGCCAACAATGCCGACCAATCTAGAGCTGGGGAAGCCAATGAAAATGGATTCAATGCGATGGATCGGCGGGATCTCGCAACCTTTGGGTGGACGGAGCGACTGAATCACGACTTGCTAGAGTACTACGATGCGAGTGTGGCACTGAACGGGGTCACATGGCACGGCTGCATGCTCTGTGGTGCGAGAAACACCCGGAGCTATCCCACTTTTCGCAGGAACGTCTGCGATAACATGCTGAACTACTCCGAAAAAGGGGCTATGTAAGCGGAACGCCTACTCTACCACAGCTAGAAGAAGCCGGCAACAGACAAAGAGAGGCGACACTAAGACCAACCGCGGGCAGGCATCCAATAGAGGAAGAGCGATGGTTTAACGACTCGGAGAAACATCAACACCAAGGTTTCTTTCAAGCCTAAAGATCTGGCTGAAATGGACGACGAGCTTCGTGGACTTTTTTCCGGAGAATCTGACCTCTGGGCTATCAATTATTGTGTGTATAATGCAGTGAGAGCTTTGGCCGATGCGAACCGTAAAACAAAACCAACGGTTGATCATAAGAGCAAAAGACGAATGCATGAACTGGCACGAATCTGGCAGGAATTTTACCGCCAAGGTTTGAAAGTTCGCGCGCGAACTACAAACCCGTTATCACACACTTAACAAGTCAAAGCTGCTGACCATCAGGCAGCATATTGTTGAGAGAATACGGATACTACCTGACGCTAAGAGAAGTGTAGAGCGGAGGGGGAGGTGGGTGAGAGAAAATCAACAGTTTCTCTCTGACCCATCTCGACTCTTTCAAGACCCTCCAGTTACTGTCGAACACCCACCCAAACCGAGGAGGTGAAAAAAAAGCTGACCTGAAGAATGACAGGCCAATAACTTGTCTGAACACACTTTATAAGATATTCACAGCTATCCTAAATGATAGGATTGTTCGGACAATTGAACCTGTGTGGCAAGAAATGTATGAACAACGAGGCTCAAAGAAAGGCGTAGCCGGATGTCGGGAGAACCTTTTCATCGATAGATGTGTCTGCAAAGATGAGGCATTCTACCAACGTGACCTATCGATGGCCTGGATTGATTATCGGAAAGCTTTCGATTCTACATCTCATATACTTATCGTCTGTCTTTTGGAAATCTTAAAGCTTCATCCGCAAATAGTTAGGTGCATAGAGAGATTGATGCCGCTTTGGAAAACCAGACTTACTATCTCCTCTGGAAAAATCGTGTGACAACTAACAAGGTCACCTTTCAGAGAGGTGTCTTTCAGGGCGACACCATGAGGCCACTCCTCTTTTGCCTTATATTATTGCCACTATCTCTAGCACTTCGCCATTCCGACGGGTACTTGTGCGGCAAACCTGCAGATCGAAAGTACAAGGTCACTCATGTATTTTACATGGACGATCTGAAGATCTATGCTAAAAACAAAGAGCAACTACATCTAGCTCTAGGGATTGTCAAACGATATACTAAGGAAATTAGAATGGAATTTGGGTTAAACAAATGCGCCAAGGTGTATTTGAAGCGAGGAAAACTTGGAGCGTTTCTATACAAAGCAGCGGAGGAGGCTGCTGAAACACTCGGACTTGACTTCAGTATTAGGGGTGACCAAAATGCATCAAATCTTATCTATCTCGAGTACTCACTCCTGAAAGCCCGGATGAAGAAAGCACAAGAGAAAAAGTTTCGTGAACAGCTCCTCGATAAGGGGATGCACGGTATCTTCCACAGAAATGTGAAGGATCAGTCAATGTCTTGTGAGCTAACGTTTGCTTTCCTTAAATCGCTCGGATTGAAGTCTCGTATGGAGGGTTTCATTTTTGCATGCCAAGACGGTGTCATTTCCACCTTAACATACCGTCGCCACATTTTGAGCCAAAACATTCCTGATGATAGCTGCAGGGCGTGCCATGCACACCCCGAGCATTTAGCTCACATACCATCTAGTTGTCCAACTCACGTGGGAACGACCTACATTCAAAGGCACACTACGGCACTGAGAGTGCTTTATTACCATCTCTGTCACTCTTACGGCATTAACCTTAATATTGCCCCTCTAAATGCTCCTAGGGAAATCGAGTCAATTGTCGAGAATGGGAAGTGCCGCATATACTGGAACTTTATATTCTCGACAATTGTTTCTGTTACTCACTCGAGGCCTGGCATGGTTCTTCTTGACTTCGAGAAGCGAACCATGTTCGTTATCGACTTTTCGGTACCAGCTGACAAAAGCATCATAACCAAGGAGAATGAAAAGAAAGAGAGGTATCGAGACCTTATAAGGGTGTTGCAACGAATGTACTGGCTTAAAAAGCATCCCTGTGTGTCAAGAATATGCTAAAACACTTTCGTTGAAAAATGCAGAAGGCGTTAGTCCTTGGGTCGCTCCGTGTTCTTAAGGTGCACGAGGCTTTGCTGATTCGTCGTATTGATTCCTTTACAGACTGTACCCACCTATCTTACGGTCGTGAGACGTGGTTGTGGTTGTGGCTGAAATTTTACCGCGATTTCGCTGGGAGCGGCTGCAGTTTTCCAGATTAGCACCCGCTCCCGGCGAAATCCTGCGGTTGTTCTTATG
>NC_046661.1:82913060-82919497 GCF_010883055.1 Belonocnema kinseyi | reverse complement strand
AAAAAAATTTTCTATTCATAGCTTTATCCATTGTAAAAAAACGTTAAGAATTTCTGTTATTCTATTTTATATTATGTTTTGCAAGATCTCGAAAATTGGAAAAAAACTGAGTACCAATTTGAAAAAAGTGATCAATTCTGGCTCAATTTTGATCAATTTTAGATATAAAAAATAATTAATTGTTTAAATAATTACATAATGTTCTTTAAAAGAATACTGTTCCCAACAATGACCAACTATTACATTTAATTCAAAACATACAATTATTTTTTACATGTTTTGGGAAAGAATAATTGTTGAAATCAGTTACAATTTATTTAAACAATTATAAATTGTTTAAAAAGTCATAAGGCATATTAAAAATGTCCGTTAGTAATTATTTTTGTTTGAAAATATGGCAGAAACAGCTTAAAATTAACAATAATACGTGAAATTTTTATTTTTTATTTCTGATTTATATTTGTGGCGCTTTGGGGTAGAAGTAAGTTAGGTATTTGCAAAGTATTTTTGGACCACTCTTAAATATATAAATTTATTTATAATTTGAAAAGTAAAATTTCATAATTTTAAAGATTTATTTGTAAAAACTTTTGGGTGAATCAATTATCAAATTTAAACTGTATTAATTTTTTATACATGAAAACAAGATGATAAAAAATATAAATTGAAGTTTAATTCGACCGAAAAAATGGTAATTTTCCTTTAAAAAAAATTGGTTTTAAAACCAAAATACTTCCAATTATTAAAAAATATTTGCATTTCTAAAAAGTATCTAAAATGTTTATAAGTAGCTTTTTCCATTTTGCAGCATTATAAAAAATTACTAAATACTTAAATAATTTAATAACTCATTTAGAAGTTTTGAAAAAGTTGCAAAAGATTTATAAAAATTTCGAAAAAATCTCAAAGTTTGAAATAATTCTTTTTTGATTTGGATGATTTCTGAAAACATTGGAAACAACTCAAGTTATTAAAAAAAAGTTCCAAAATTAATCATTGTTGCTAAAAATTAATTCTTTTTCAGAAAAAGTGCAAATCTTAAGTCGAATTTTAATTTCTTCTAGCCTAGGATCCAACTATTTTGTTGAATTCTTCGTTAAAAATTTAAATATGTGGTTAAATATTCACTTTTCTTTAATGTAAATTTTCGAATATTTTGAAGAAGGGCTTTTTACAAATTTTGAAAGGTTTTAGGATGTTGAAAAATTTTCTTAAGATTTCTTACAAATTTTTCAAGTATTTTTTTTGTCAATTAATTTTCGAATAATATTTGTAAATATATTCTAATATTTTTAAAGATCACCAAAATCAAATAAATTAATCTTGAAAATTTTAATAAGTACATGTATTTTTAACGAAGTAAACATTTTTTTAACAAAAATAAAATATTTAAACGTTTAGTTACAAAATTTTCTTTTTGACACAAAAAATAAAGTTTTAACTGAAATAGATGTACTTTTAACCAAAAAGAAATATTTTTATTAAAAAAACATAAATTTTCAACTAAAATGTCAAATTAAAAATATATCAATTTTTAACCACATAATTAAATGTTCTACTAAACGTATTAATTATGCAATCAAATAGAAAGCTTTTTTACTAAAAAATTAATATTGACTAAATAATTGAATTTTCAACTAGAAAAAAAATCAAGCTGTACTAATTGAAACATTTACATTATTGAAGAAAAAAATCATTTAGAAAAATGTAGTCCATTAATTTTTAATGGTTTTGATTAAAAAATCTAACCAAAAATGACTTGAAAATGAGGACATTTTTTTAAAAATAAATCACAATTTTCATTAAGAAAAAAAGCATTTCTTTGACAGAGAGCAAATGAATAATTTTCTTTGATTGAATGAAATTTTCTTACAACCATTAAATCTTATTTCTGTTCGTGGATTTCTATATTTTTTAATCAGAAATTTTTAGTTGATCGATTTATAAAAGTTTGAAATTTAATATTTTATAGATAACACACAGTACAAAATTATTAAATTTTTTAAATAAAAAAAATAATTTGCAGAATTTCCAAGCTTTTTTTTATTATTCCTTGAATCATGATTGTTAGACGTGGAATTCTCATCGAGGCTGTACTAAAGCAATCATTTTAAATTTGCCACAGAAGCTCTGTAAATATAAAAAAATTACGCCATTTCTCCCTGAAATTTTCATTTCTTAGTCACTCAATATTTACCCTAATTTTCATAGTTTTATTTGATCAGCTGTTTCTGTTAGAAATAAGTTTTTCTGGAATGATTTTCACAATTTTGGAAAACACATCCAACTAGTGTTTAAAAAGGTTTTTTTTAGTTAAGGTAAAACAATATTCACAAATTAGTAATTTTGATTGATGATAAAAATTATTTTTGAATATTTCTAAACATTATTGCTAAAGGAGAATAATTTCGTTGCAAATGATTTTTCAATATTCGGAAATAATTATGTTCTCACGATTTTAAAGAATTTTAGGAATACTTTGAATCACCTCAGAATATTTTTTTAGATGTAAATTTTCGAAGATTTTGAAGACGAAGTTTTTTGAGGATTTTAAAAGGTTTCAGGATATTAAATTTTTACATTATCATAAAGAGAAGGTATTAGATTTGTGTAAAATTTGACCCCCCCCCTCCATCTTTTTTGTCAAATGTGCACGTTTTGATACACCCTGAATCCGAAAAACAGGCTTTTACGAATTTGTCTGTCTGGCTGTGTGCCTATATGTGTGTCTAGATTTTTAGTTTGTGAGCACGATAACTTTCGAAAGAATTGATTAATTGGATTGGCCTTTGGTATATTCTTTTAGTGTCCTAAAATAAATGTCATGTTCGTTAGCCAGCCATTTTAGATAAAAAATTTAAAAAGTGAGCGTAGTTTGAAAATTTTTGAGGCCACTTTTTTCAAAATTCAAAAATTTTTTGTGCGGATTTTCATAGTATTCAAACAGACGAACAATTTATCCTATTGACTTTTTTCTATCAAACCAAAATTTACCATAGTTATAGCATTTACAAAATTTCAAAAAACACACGAAAATCAACATTTTAAGCCAAATAACGCAAGATATGGAAAAAAGTCCTAAGAATAAAAATGTTTCTTTTTTAATGCCCTACAAGATTATTCTTAAAAAAAAGAGTTTCTGGTTTTGTACCTAAAGGAGTGCCGCACATTGGGAAGAAAAATGACTTGTTTGGTTCAGAATAACGTACAGCCCACAAATCTTCACCGATTTCGACAAAAAAAAATTGGAAAAAAGCTAATGAGATTTCTAACAGTTTTCCAGCCTCATTTTTTAATTAGGTTTTCAATTTTTTTATAAATAAACAAATATGGCGAAAAAATGGTATTTTTTCTATTAAACGTTCCCGGTGCTCGTCAATAACAGGATAATGGTTGAAATCGCTGAAGTTGCATAAAATATCATTAATTGAGAATATCCTAATATTAGACAATATACAAAAAAAATTTGTTATCAACAAATTATTTGTTGAAACAAACTTTTCTACGATTTTCCATAAATACACATTTTTTTCAAATTATGTTGCAAGAAATTTGAATCGAAACAATATTATGTGAAAAAATTTCTCTTCTGATTATAATTGTTTATATTTTAAACAAATTTAATGTACAAATGCAATAATCGAGCATTTTTCGACAGACATATTTGTTTTTTTCCATGTCATTTCCTTTCAATTCGGAAATTTATGATAATTTTAGCAAAATTCATAATTTGTTGATAAATCTTATGATTTTTTTAAACAAATTTAATAAACAATGCATTATTGGGGCATCAATCGACGGAACAATTCTTTTTTGTTTTGGTATCAGACTTTTAATTGGTATCTTCATAATAAATTCGGCAACATTCATGATGATTTGAAACATTTTATGATTTTTAAAAACAAATTTAACAAACAAATGCATTATTCGGGCATCGATGGACGGAAAAATTCTTTTTTTTCGATTTCAGTCATTTTAATTGGGAAGTTCATGATGATTTCAGCGAAACTCATAATTGATCGATGAATTTTATATATTTTTTAAAACAAATTTAATAAACAAATGCATTATTCGAGCATCTGTCTATGGGAATTTTTTTATATCCTAATTAAAACTGTTGACATAGAAAAAGAACGAATTTTTCTGCAGAGAAATGCCTGATTAATGCATTTGTTCATCAAATTTGTTTAAAGAAATGATAAAATTTATCAACTTATTATGAATGTTGCTGAAATTCCCATCAAGTTCCCATCTGAAAAGACTGGCATCGAAAAAAACCGAATTTTTCTGCCGACAAATGTGCGAATAATGCATTTCTTCATTAAATTTGTTTAAAAGATCATAATATTAATTAAAAAAAATGCATTTTGCTGCAAATATCATAAAGTTCCGAATTTTAAAAAAATGTACATAAAAAAACGAATTTTTCTATCGAACAATGCCTAATTACTGCATTTGTTCATAAAATGTCTTGCAATATAACTAGAAAAAAAGTATGATTATAGAAAATCATAAAAAACATTTTTTCAACAAATAATTTGTTTGTAAAAAATTTTGTTGTTTTATAATATACATAATATTGGAACATCTTTAGCTAATATTGGTTTATGAAACTTAGGTGATTTCAACACTTTTCCTGTTATTGACGAGCACTGTGAACGTCGAACAGATAAAATGGCCATTATTTCGTCATATTTGTTTGTTTATTTATAAAAAATTGAAAGCCTGATTGAAAAATCAGGCTCGATTATTTTCTTAGAGATCTTAACAGCTTTTTTCAAATTTCAATCAGCTTTTTTCAATTTTAAAAAATTATTTTTCATTTCAAAAAACTAATGTTGAACGAATATTTAAAAACATTTTAAAAAATTTTAAAGTTTAGTAAATTAAAATAAAAAAGAATCTTGAGGATCTCAAGGCCATTTTTCAAATTTGGAAAATTTATAAAAAATTGTTAAAAACTCAAATTAACTTAAAAGAAAGAAGTTAAAAAGTTTTTTTAATAATTTTAAATTTACAAAAAATTACAAAAAATTAATAACAAAATGTAGATTTTCGATAATTTTGCAGAATTATTTAAAAATCACGAAAAATTCGAATCCTTTTAAAAGATATTCCGAAGATTCAACAATGTTGAGAGATTAGAAAATAATTTAACCTAAAAACTGATTCACGAGTACTTTCAAAATGATTTCTTATTCTAAAATACTAATTTTAAGATGATATTTAAAAATACTTCCAAACATGTACAAAGATTTTAAAACTTGCCAAGAAAGCATCTGGAAGATTTGTGAACAACATTTTCAATTTTGCAGAATATGAAAAAAAGTTTTGGAAAAAATTCAAATAATTAAAAAATATATTAAAAATTTTTTGAAAAGTTGTGAAAGATTTTAAAAAATTCTTGAAACAATCTGGGAAACTTCAAGGAAATTTTTTAAACCCGTTAACCGTAGGGCTTTTTTCGAACAACTTAACAGTGGAGGGGGGGGGGTCAATTCGACCCAATGCTTTAAAAAATTCAAAAACGTGTTCCTAAAAATCTGAAAAAAATTCATGGTTCTTGTTTAAACCTTCTGCTTAACGGTACAATTTTGCAATATGTGTGTTTTTTTAAAAATTATTGTCGATATAATTAACAATAAACAAATAAACTCAGAAAAGATTTTTTTTCAAAAATTCATTACTCAGAGACAAATGAATGAAATTGAACATTTCAAAAACGAAATTAAAGGAGAAGAGTGTGCCTTTCAATAAAAAAATGTTGCAAGAAATTTTGACGCAATTGAAACCCTTAATTTTCAAGATGAACTCATGATTTTTATTATTCAAATGATATAAAGTGAAATTGAAAAGTAAATGCACCTGTCATCGTTAGTGCTCCTATTATCGTTCTAACTTTATTGAAACGTGATAAATAATAAATTTTTATATTTTGACTTATAAGGAGCAATAAGTGCATTCACCTTACTCTCGCTGGTACAGAAAAAAAAGAAAAATAGTAAATTTACCTCAAGTATCATCTGCCGAAATACATACGTAAACCGTAGGGGGGGGGGGGTCAAGCCGACCCAAACTGAACTTTGACTGCACCCTATAGCTGACTGAATGATACAAGAGACTCGAAACTATGCGTGAGGCTTCTATCCTAGAGTACAATTTTTTAGATGGGATTAAGGGCCCGTATTCTTGTTTTAAGAAATGCATCTCTGTTGCTAGAAAACAAATCCTTTTTTTAGAAATGAAAATGCTGGATCGGTAATTAATATTTTTTGGTTGAGAATTCTACTGTTTTGTTGAAAATTCACGTTTTTTGAATATGTTCAACTGTTTTTGACTTGAAAGTAAAAATGTGAGGGGAAGTGAGGGGAAGGAGAATAAGGGAGTGTCAGAGGGGAGGAGGGAGGGGAAACAAGGGGAAGTCAGGGTAGAGAGGG
>NC_046661.1:82911426-82912960 GCF_010883055.1 Belonocnema kinseyi | reverse complement strand
TTGTGCAACGGACGCTGGAACCTGTTGCTCACTCATAGCTGTACTGACAAATTGACTGAGTCAAACAGCTCACCAAGCGTTTTACCCACTCCTAATACACTAAATTACAAGAACCTACACTGTGAGAGTGCTTGCAATTGGCTAAGAAAAGTATTTGTAAAATTCCGATTTATATTTGATCCACCCTCGTATATTACATTGTCATCAGAGAAGGTATTAGAGGCGTGTAAGATTATATAGACACTCCCGTTTTTGTCAAATGTCCACGTCTTGAGACCCACTGCACCCTAAAAGCAGGTTCTTAGGAATGTGTCTGCTGCATGAGTGTCTGCCTGTGTGCATGATACTGTTGAAAGAACCTGTCCCCACAACGGGCAGGATTTATATTATTATATTTACCAAAAGAATTAAGGGCGATTCCCAAGGTTAGGACCAGAGTATAAGCCAGCCTCATTTTTTGCAAGTAGAGGAAAAACTGATTAACGTTTTAATGAAGAATTTCTTTGACAGTGTAACAAAGGAATATTATGGTGCTTAATTAAAGTTTATATACATAACATCACATTGTTATCTTATAAATTAGAGGCACCACGCGTAACCATCTGAGATATTTACATTTCATCAAAATTAGTTTCAAAAAAAATGTAGTTACTAAAGTAGCATTAAAACTGATATCATTCACATCAATTTCAGGAAAGTTTGAGAAACTCAAGACTTAATTTTGTCATTAAAAAAGAGTTTTGTAGCAAAAAATTCTCCAATCTCATACGTTGTTTCAGCTAAAACCTCATTGTAGTATTGTTATTTACAACTAACCGTCACGACATTTTTAACATTTATGATATCTTGGATAAAATTCTTGAGTTTTTCGAAAAATGAAGAAATGATTAATTTTGATGAGAAGTAATGGTTTATTCACCCGAATTGAATGAATATTTAAGAATGGGTCATAGAAGAAAGTAATTTCAAACAATAGTCATTTTATTATTTGAAATTTTGTTTGTTTATTATTTTAGGTGGTTAGTCAAAAGTTTACTTTTAACAATTGTTAAAACTCGAATATCTTATATGAGAATTGACTTTATTATGAAGGCTCTATCTATATAAAACTGAAAAATTGCATGACAAGGAATTCAGATTGGATTCAATATTCTTTTATGTAGTTTTTGAATTTTGTTCATGAATAAGAAATCAATAACTGCCTTAAAAAATTGACTTTTATTTCAGAAAGTCAAGGGATAATTGAGGCTTCGGATGCAAAAAACAGATATAGAATTATTTTGCTAGAGTGGGGAGATCCTGAGCACTTGAAAATAAAGTTTCGAATTTTTATTCTTAAGATATGTATATATCGACAATGAAAATGTTATGCCGCATCATTTTCTCTCCATAAAAAAAGTTGCAGCTCATTTCCCCTTTTCTTCCCTCACTTCCCTTTTCGCTCATTTCCATCCCTATCCTTATTTCATCTCTCCTCACCCCTCCCTCATTTCTCCTCTTTTCTCCTAAATCCCCCTTCCAATCTTCTCCTGAT
>NC_046661.1:82884986-82911326 GCF_010883055.1 Belonocnema kinseyi | reverse complement strand
CATCTGAATCGATTTCAGCGGGAGGGAGAGACTTTTTTGAAGCATATCGTGACATGTGATGAAACATGGGTGCATCATTACACTCTCGAGTCCAAGATGGCGTGTAAAGAATAGCGAAGGAAAGACGAAGCCGGTTCTGTGAAAGGCAAAACCCGTCTCTCAGCCGGTAAGGTCCTCGCGACCGTCTTTTTCGACTACAGAGGAGTGTTGCTCATTGATTTCCTACATGATCGACGTTCGGTTAACGCTGCCTACTACTGCCAGCTGTTGAAGGCAGCAAAAGCCGCTTACAGAAGCAAAAGACGCGGTAACCCCATCAGAAACGTCATCCTTTTTCATGAATTTTCCAGGCCACATACGGCGGGTGAAACGAAACAAAAACTGGAGGATATGCATTGGAAAACCCTTGAGCATCCTCAATACAGCCCAGATTTGTCACCCTGTGACTATCATTTGTTTGCGCCCATGAAAGATGCACTTGGAGAATTGCGATTTGACAACGATCAAGATGTTGAGGAATTCGTGCGCAATTGGTTGATCACTCGACCTCAAAGTTTCTACGAGCAAGGAATTAACAAGCTTCCAAACCGCTGGAAAAAATGTGTAGAGTGTGAAGGAGACTATGTAGAAAAATAATCAATAGTATTTTTGTATTGTTTTATAAATAAATAAATATTAAAAAAGAATTCCGGTTAATATTTGATTCATCCTCGTATCTATAACTTTGAAAATATGTTAAGTTTTACTTTCATATGCCATGTGTAAATTTTCTTTTAGAAAAACTGGGCATCAACCATTAAAAGAAGCAACTACTTAAAGTTACTGGTCTATGAGCATCATTATTATAACATCTTAAAACAGGATATTTAATTAAAAATTATTTTTATTTACACTAAAGTTTTTTTTTGCGTTACGGCGTATTAGATAATAATTTGGCTGCCTAGCACACTTTAGTACATTTTTTCAAATTCTAATTCTCTTCTTTTAATAATTGAATTTTTATATCTGCCTATCGAATTACTCGAATAGTCCGATCTTTTATGCGATTATCTGCAAATTAAATTTGAAAAAAGCGTTGCGTCGCGTTGTGAAAGCTCTTAAAATTTAATTTCTTACTCTTTCTTAAATATTTATATTATGAATATTGTGATTTGTGTGCAACTTGGAAATATTAAAAAAGCGGCATCTTTTTATATAATCAAGCCCTAAGCTAAACCTGGCTAAAATACAAGATTGGAGCCTACCTCGAACTATAGTCTGTTCCCTGAGAGAAGACCTTGCAGACGCGCATGTGGGTTGTCACTTTTTGGTGGAGGCAGTGCCCTTACCCTTTTTTCACACGTAGTTTTTTTTAATTTCTCTTTTCATTGGTCCCTTGGTCTCAATTTAATATTCATTACTTTCCTCGAGTTTCTTTTTCAAATAGTTTGAATGATTTTTACGAGATATTAGCCATAAAAGAAGAGTACCTCTCCGCGCGTAAATCTGGAGTTACAGGGGTCTAGGTAGCCATTTGAGTTTTTTTATTCACTAGCTCTTTTTTTAAATAAAAAATTCAGAAATTTCCGACTTGAAAGTAATATATTCAGAATGTTCGAATTATTCCAGTTCCAACAATATGTAATTTATCCATAAAGTTTGCAGATTGGGGAAGTAAGCAATATCAAATTGAATACTGAGCTAAACTTTCTTCATTTGAACTTCTTCAAATTTTTGAACTTTCCTATGTATGTAATATATCATTAGAATCGGAAAAATTCGTAGATGCTGATTATGATATTTTGAAATTGCGAATTTCAATATAATTTTTTTTTAAATTTCCTCACTTTGACCTGCCAATGGACAACAGACCCCTGCTGGAGTAAGTTCACCCTAACTGAGGTCGATAAACAAACAGAAAAGTAATAGAAAACATAAAGCCCACTGTCCGTCAGTCTCGTAAATCAATTTAGGAAAAAAATTTCATCAAGTTGAAGAGCTTCACTTTAGATTGGCTGAAATATCTCGAAAAATCCCGCCTTCTTGAAAACTTGAACAAGGGGCTGCGCGAAGAAAACCCAAATTGTTCGTTCTGCAGGGTCTTCTCTCGGGGAACAGGGTATAGGTAATTTTTCTATTCACAAAGAATGGACACTTTTAACAGTGCATACATTAAATTTTAAGGGATTCTGACTAGAACCTACTAGCACAGTAGTTCTATTGAGGATTGAAATACTTCCCTAAAATCCTCTCTTTCTTTTTCAGACTTAAGTTCACAGTTTGATCTTTTTCCTAATGACGACCTTAAGCTTAATGATCATCCTGTCGGATCTTCTCATGCTTCTGAAAGAAATAATTCAACTGAAAGGTCTCTCTCTACTGTCGAGCCTTCTGTTCGTGTCCGGTCCAGGTCGCCTCCTAGAGAGTCTCATCATTCTCCCAGGTCGATTTCTCCTGCGACAAGGCTGCCCTCCTCCGACGGATTTGGATGTGGAATTGAACAACTTGAATTTATTCGGCTTATTCCCAATAACAATCCGCAACAGATTTTTGAATTCCGAAGATACACTTTTCCTGCCGATGATCATATAAAAATAAAAAGAACACCAAATTCCTTTACGTCTGTCCCAACTCGAGAACAAATTGTATTATCAACATCCGACGGTGATATTTATGCACTATTGGAGAGTTCTAATGTCCTTGCTGGAATATACAAACATGCTTTAAAGTGTAAAAGACGGGTAAGAATAAATATACAAAGCGGCAAGGTTACCCCACTAACTAAAGAAGAAATCAGTGAATGTAAAATAGGCGCCAACCGCACAATTATGAAGAATTATAGAGTTGAGCATCTAAATCCTCGTGTAAGATGCCCACATCTGCATAATTTTTTCAAATGAGAAAATTTTAAACTAATATATTTGAGTGATTTTGCAACACCCTACTCAAAGTAAAGACTTGTATATCTCTATATAATACGCACTCGATAACGAATTTACACCGTGCTTTGCATTTGGTCCATATACTTCTGCCACATTTGTACAAAGACCTGTTAAAATTTTAAAATAAACCATTAGGAAGCTCCTTTGGCTTTAACGCACTCATTCTAATCACTTATCTCGTGCTCTGCACTCTATTACAATTTTGCCGGAAAGCGGACTTTTCTATATTATGTTCAAGTCTATTATACTTAATGTAAATTAAATTGATTTATGCATGTACCTCGGTCCAGGACTGCTTATTCAGAAATTGCAGATTAAATTATAAATTTTATTTTTCATGATCACGGTAATATTTATCTCTTGTTTTAATACACATTTCATTCTATCTTGGGTCGATTTTCCAGAAATTTAATTTCTTCTCTTTTAATGTTGTTTTACGATGATAACAAAAGCTGTGCGACCTATCAAAAATAATTAGGAACCAATTTGTAGCTCTTTTTTGGATTAACAATTTTTCTTCTTAACATTTTGTTCATATCTCGTTTAGTTGTACTGGAATATAGATTCTTTAAAAAAAAAGCATTTTTCATAAATGAAACGAGAATCTTTAGTCAAAAAGAGCTGGTCAACGAATTCTTCCTTTCTTTCCAGGCCCTCAAAAATCAGCTAAAGGAAAATTCAATATCATAATTTCTTCGAAAGTTACTGTATCTGAAGGCTACAGACCACAGACTGCAGGCAACAGAGTACATACTACAACGACAATGGCGACGACGACAATGACAACAGATAGACACCAAATAAAATCCAAAATAACCAAAATAAAATCGAGTTTTTCTCAGTCAGTGGGTCTGCAAACTTTGGGATTTGATGAAATCCGCAAAACTCCATTTTAGATAAAACCAATACCTTCTCATTAATATGAGAATATAACAAATCAACTAAATAGGTGACAACTTCTGGTAACATTTCATTATTTATCTTATTAGTGTTACTCAAAAATTAGTATAGAGATTAGGAAGACATTTTCGAATTGTGTCGTAGAATTTTCAATTACTTTGTACTTCCTTGCAAGCTGTTTCTGCAATACAAAATAAACCGATCAAGCTATCAATAGAAAGACTTTAACCTATTAGCCTGTACAGAGTCTATTGCGAACTTTTTATTTGGCTAAATCGGCGTTTCGGTAATGAATGTTCTAACCTTGGGACGAATTCGGGCCAGTTATTCGGGTTGATATGCTTGACGTTTTTTAAAAAAGTCGATTATGTCTTTCTCCATATTTTTCCACGATCTTTGATCGCGTAGCCTCTTGATAGCTTCAAACTCTCCAAACTGACAAGTGAAAATTTTTCCGTGTGCTTTCCTCAATAGACTTCTTTTCTCGTATTTACTTAATTATCAGGTCGTTCACACAGAAAAAGCGTGTGTTCTGTCACCTTCGTATGTTGTAGAAAATTTCACAAATCTTCGATACCTACTCGTTCCGCAATGTTAATTAAGGGGTCCTTTATATGAAATTTAATTATGCTCCGGACTTTGCTTCTGGTAAAATCTTCAGTTATGATGTAGACGAATTTGGCACATTTCTCTTCATCATAGTCTTTTTCCAGTTTGCTTAATCGTTTTGCATTTCTTTCTCATTCGTCGGTTTGTGATTTAGTAATATTTCAGAAATCGGTTAGTTATCTTTTATGTGTGAAATCCTCAAGTTTCCGTTTAATAATTTTTATAAAATATTTAATCTCTCCTGTGTAATGTATGTTATATGCTCCTCTCGTTGTAAGAGTACATTGATAAACTTATAGTTTATCTTCTTATCATCTAATCTGAAGTACGTTTGAGTGTCGTTACTTACAGAAATTTTAACTTGTGAGTCATCAATCCAGTAAATTAAATTTGGAATGTAAGAATTATCTTCTATGAGAATATTCCACTTGTTCATGTTTGTTTCTACGGTTATATAACTTTTGTCATTTGTGGTGTTCTTTGGTATTTAGATACCGTCATAATCAAAGGGGTAGATCTTATCGTCAAGTTGAAGGGTACTGTCAAAAAAATTAGACAAATGGTTTTCTGATGATGCCTTCTGCAGGTATTGGAAGCTTTTTGGGCAATTACAAAGAAATGTTCTTTCCCTTAAATACTAAATTTGGTTGCTACGTGCGCCCGTTGCTTATAATTCCCCATTAAACACTCTTTGTTCAAGGAAATCTTCTGCTGGGTTTTTAAACACAATCTTCTTTCAATAGATTTATCGTTGGGCTGTTATTTAAAAGCTTGACGGTTTTAACCCTTCAGCATGATATCAGTTTAGCGGTTAAGCTAGGTAAAGTATATTGCCTTCAGAAGCATACGAAGTTAATGTATTCACTTTTTTTCAAGGTTTCACAAGTATGAAAAATCGATTTGCATGTTTATTATTGGTATACTTTTGCCTATTTCAACCCGTCAACATTAAAAGTGTATTGTCTTTAGAAGAATATTAGCTTGATCCATTCACTTTTTGAATATTTTACGAATATTGAATTTACAAAATATCTACAATACAAATTTTCAGTTCTATTTTGTTATTACAAACATAATTCTTACTTTAGCACCTTCCTAAACTTGCTCATTTGAACTAATTAGCAGGATATTAGATTAGCGGTAAAATTATTGAAAAGTGTACTAGTATTGAAAAGTTGCCACGAACAGTTTGTTTATGGCCTTCCAGTGCTAGCCGTAAGTTTTTGATGCCAGGAATAATTATGAGAAAAACTATACGAAAGAAGAACAGGAATGTCTGACCTTACTTTACGCAAAAACGAATTTTCGTGCTTATCTCTACGGAAGAACGGTTAGTCTGGCATGTGACAAGGAATAGTTCCACTGGATAAAATAGTCGGAAATCCAGGGCCAAGGTTAATATATTAGCATCGTCGGCTGAAATACAACCTGTACAAATTCGAATATAAGAAAGGGAGGCTGAATATGTTAGACATGTGAAAGAACTCTGAAAACCCAGAAGTACCAGCAACAGATAGCCTGAATCCCATAGGAACATTCAGCTAGGCTCTAGTGATTGATATTTACTTCTGATCACACAGAATTTTGCCAAGAACCCGTTCTCAACAAAAGGACTCTCCTCAAAACACTCAATCCGCGGCCATCGCCTTCCAGAGAATAAAGAAATTAAGAAATCATGTCAAATCAAAAGCAAGTGGCACTCCCATTACAGGAAGACAAAAAGGAATCTTCAGTCCCACGGCCAGTGGTAAGCTATCAGTACAGAGAACAATTTCTTTCAAAGCCACAAAGGACAACCTGTCAAAGCCTAAAGAAAAACAGCTCAAAGATTAAAATTTGTTGAATCCTGTATAAAAAAGAAGATTCAGATGAAGCTTGCTTTCCACAGACAAAGATTCAAATGTCTGAAGATATGAAGAGAAGCATCATCACAAAAAGAGTCCTAAGCCGTTGTACTGCAAGCTGAACAAACAAACCAAAAGCAGATTCTGAACATTCCGCGCAACCAAGTACCTCATCCTGTGATAATTCCAAAGTGTGATTGTAGATCCTCAGTTCTTGGGCGAACTATTGAACCCTTTCCGTGAGCAGTCTACCAATATTGTATAGTCAACCACACGCTAAGCATGGTACGCATTTTATCTTGCCCTCTTAAAACAAACGTTGTAAAATAAAGAAATAATTTCAAATTTGAAAAGAAATGTCAAGAAAATTGTTTTATTCACCTAAGAGGGTTTAAAATTCTTGAAAACGTTTTAAAATTTTGTAGTCTGAAACTTAAAAAATGAATCAAATATTGTCTTAATATTAATTTTAAAACAAAAATCAATTTGATTTTTTTCCAGAAGTCTTTCGTTCTGGCCAATTTTTTCCATAATTGAATTTTCTGATCCAATAAAAAATGTCATAATGTTTATAAATTGTAGTGCGATACCAAAATGTTAGGAACGTCATGTACAAAAATAAATTTTGTCATCAAATAAAATTACTTATTTGAAATTTTTCATTTGAGAAATTGATGATTCAAAAAAATCTTAATTTTTATTTATATTATGTTTTGTACTATATATTATTATTCTATTATTCGTTAACTCGGATGAACCCGGTTATACATCATAGCCACCGTCTAAGTCAAGAGACTGATTAGATTAAAATGTTATAAGTTGATTCAACTGATTTAATACGATACTTTAAACCTCCTGCGATGATGTAGGTATACAATTAGGAGCGGCCACGAGCGTTGGAGGTAACAACAGTCACCTCTGGATGCTTTCTCGGAGCTACCATCTGCCACTCCACGAATTTTTAGTCGCTCACTTCATCATGGTCCTGATGGCCTTCTGAGCTGCTGCCAATACCCTACTGACTCTCAAATATTCAAGATGTTCAGTGCATCTTCGTTATTAATATCCGGATGTGGTTCTAATGGATCCGGTACATGATGTTCATTATCCCTAGCACCTATGCCTTCAGCTTCAATCAAGTCTTCGTATTCCACATCTTTCAAGGCGCGTTCATTAATAGGAAGGTGCTGTTCCACTTCCATTTTGATAGCAGCTATTTCAACAGCCGAAAGCAGTGTGTTTACAGATATTAAGCGTTTTTGATCTGCCAGATTCTGCTCATTTATTTTTTTGGCTAGCTCTGGGTATTTAAGAAAGGAGAGTCTATAACGTTCTCTCCTTACACTGTGTCCAAATTGCTTCTGGAAAATATAAAGGCGCATAACATCTCTGTTCATATGGTATATCCATTTTCGTCGCTTTTTTGATTACTGAACCTCTGCTTCTGCCTCTGGTTGTATAAGGCCATCCACCTCTAGAGGATGTGGTGGGGTTGGATCATCAATAGGTTGAGGAAGAACATCAATTGCTCCTGCTTGACCGTTTTACGCGGCTTCCTGTAACTGATTTTCATTGCAATCCTTTTTCCATTTTCGTTTCAAACTTCGCACTTTCGTTATACCATAAAGACCCACCAATTTCTCTTTCACTGAGGTATCCCAATTAATGTTCTCCCACAGTATTTCTGCCGAGATGATTGGCTGAAAATAGCTAACGCTAACCCAAGCATCCTTAGCAGGCACAGTTGATGTTCCACTCCATTCCATTAGTGGAATCTGTCTGACCAACTCGCAGCTCACCCTCGCCACCGTCCCGCATGCTGTGGCCCCAGCTGTGGTTGCAGGGGCGTCTTGATGATGCCACATTTAATATTCTCAAGGGATTATGAATTTCTCATTGGGAAATAGAGATCAGAAAACTCCAGAAAATTGCAAAGAACAAACCAAAGTATGCAACCAATCTGGCATTCAACAATAAGTATTACGAAATTTTCAAAAATTTTATTCCATACATTTTATTAGATAGGATTATTAAATTCAATATGATAACTTTGAAATTATAATTTAAAAAAAAAATCATATTCTAATTATTTAAATATTTAAATTATTTTGTCTCACTGGTGACCACAGAATTTATAATTTTGTAACCTTGTTTTTTTAGATGGAACTAAATTATTATTCTTTTCAGTATATTTAATTGCTTCATTATCGAGAGAAATAATAAACAGTTGAACACTGAAAAAATGGGCATAAATTGTTGCTTCAGTTTAGGAAATCCATGTCACGTTTTTTAATACTTGCAAAGAAAAGCTAAAACAACGTATGACATTGCAGAAATTTTTATTACATGTAACTCTTTTTTGCTGACAAAATTATGTCTTAAGTTTCTCTAACTTTTCTAAAAATAATATGAATATCAGTTTTAACGATAGCTTAGTAACTACATTTTTTCTTGAAACTGACACCAATGAAAAGTAAATATCGTAGAAGGATACGCGTGGCGTCTTTAATCTATAAGATAACCAGTAGATGTTATATAAACTTCAATTAAGTACCAGAATATTCCATTGTTACACTATCAAAGAAATTGTTCATTAAAAGATTAATCAGTTTTTCCTCTAATTGCAAAAAATGAGGCCGGTTTATAATCTGGTCCTGACCTTCGGAATCACCCTCAATTCTTTTGGTAAATATAATCATATAAAAACCTACCCTTTGTGCCGACAGATTGTTTCAATAGTTATCATGCTCACAGACGGACAGGCACGCATACAGACGGACACATTCATAAAAACCTGCTCTTCGGGTGCAGAGGGTCTCAAAACGTGGACATTTGACAAAAACGGGAGTGTCTAATCTTACACACATCTAATACCTTCTCTGATGAGAATGTAATATATTTATAGTTTTGAAAATATGTCAAGTTTTACTTCCATATGGCACGTGTAAATTTTCTTTTAGAAACACTGGTCCTAAACGATTAAAAGAAGCAACTACTTGAAGTCACTGGTCTATTAGCGTTATTATAACATCTTAAAACACAAAGATAAATAAAAAATTTGGCTGTCTAGCACATTTTAGTACATTTTTTAGAATCTAAATTCTCTTTTTTTAATAATTGAGTTTTTAAATCTACTTATCGAATTACTTTAATGATCTGATCTTTTATGCGATTATCTGCAAATTAAATTTGAAAGAAGCGATGCGTCGCGTCGTAAAAACTCTCAAAATTTAATTTCTAACTGTTTCTTAAATATTTGTATTGTAAATATTGTTATTTTTGTTCAAATTGGAAATATTAAAGAAACGGCTTATTTTTCTATAATCAAGGACTAAGTTAAACCTTGTTTAATACAAAATTGGAGCCTACCTCGACTAGATAATTTTTCTATTCACAAAGAATGGAAACTTGTAACCAGTTGCGAATCCAGGGGAAGTGTTTAGGGGGTTTCGCCCCCCCCCCCCCGTAACTTTTGGCCTTTCGTATTGGAGGCCGACGGCGCTAAGCTATGCATGGGATATACAGCTTATAACCTTGTCTTTTTATTAATTTTATTATTGGCCAGAATTTCAGTCAATCAACAAATTTATAAATTCCCCTTAAATATTAGCTGAGTTCTGGCGAATAACTATTTTAATTTTTAGGCCTACCAGGTTATTGGCTCTTGCTAGGGCAATCATCAATGTTTTTAAAATAATAAGGATTACTAAAATGCCTTAGGGGCGCCAGATCGTTTATCAAATTAATGAACACCCCTAAATGATCAAAAGGATACTAAGATGATTTTTAATGATTCCTACTCATTATTATTTCACTCCCCACTAGCTGATTTATTTAAATGGCATTAGATGCCTGACAATACTCAAATAAGCCCGCAAAAGAAAATACTGGTTATATGCAATTCTGATTAATTAGCATGTTTTCCTAACACTACACATTGTATTAAAATCAATCAGTATAGCCTTTTCGCCACTATTTATCGAAATTCCAACATGGTGGTCCATGAATGACCTGCGGAGTCAAGTGAGGTTACCACCATATTGGATTGTTGTACACAATTGAGCTTAGTCAATTAATTCACGACCTTCCAATATAGTGGTCCATGATTGACCCGTAGAGTCATTTGAGGTTACCACCATATTGGACTGTCGTACACACGTGAGCTTCCCGCTACTCTAACCGAAGTTCATACTCCCAATTTATTTTCTAATACAGTAAAACCTCGATAATTCGAAGTGCTTCGGGGCCGAGAAAAACTTCGAATTATCGAAAATTCGAATTATTGAACATAAAAGTAAAAACGCACATAATTCGTTTATGCGTTTATTATACGTCCTAGATAACGTATTATGAATTTCCCTTAAAATACATTCGATGCAGGCAGTTTGAAAATGTTTTTCAGTTAATATTATAATGCCAAAAAAGTAATAATCAAACGTTAAAATTTTGATAGGCTCAGAAGAATCAGGGATTGGGAGAATTTGGTAATATGCAATTATGTTGATGTCAGTTATGGAGAAGTTTGAAATTAATAATGAGTTATTCAACGTAAAAATAATTTGTTGGCCCTAAAAAGGCCGTTTGGTATTTTTAAAATAGCAGATTATTTAATAAAGTCAGTAATTTTTTTCTGTTTGATGCAACTCTTTCTCTGGCAGAAGTTTTCAACCATGTCTAAAACAACAAAGATTGTTTTCGGCACATCACTTTGTTCAGAAAGAAACCTGCGAGCAATTGTTAAACCAACCTCAGCATCTCTCAATTTTGTTGATGGTGCCACATCCTGATCCTCGGCATCATTCTCGTCATCAGATTTTGAAGGTTCTTGTGACTTTATGCTATCCAATATCTCACTATCTGTAGGTTCACTAGCAATAATGACATTAGTGTCACATTCAATGAAATTTTCAAAAGTTACTTCTGTGAAGCCCAACATTCTTTGTAGGTTATCCCACTCTTCAGACGTACTATCTGATAAAGTTTCGTCTCGTTTTGCGTTGCAATATTTTCAACGACAGTTTTCACGAAGCCAGCCTTCCGAAAGCAATTCGCAATTGTATTACTAGTGACATCAGCCTAAGCTTTGTTTAAGTCGAAAATAGCATCCAATAAATTCAAATCATTCAACTCCATTTTCTCATCCGAAGTCTTGAGCAATCTTTTTATAATTCTTCGCCGGTAATTCACTTTAAGGTTCTTAATGATTCCTTGATCCATTGGTTGCAATTTGGCAGTTAAATTTGGTGATAAGTGAACCACTTTTATGGCTTTCAAAGTTTGAATTAAGACTTTCGGATGAGCCGGACAATTATCCACAAGTAGGAGAACTTTTCGATTTTCTCTTTGAAACCCTGTCGCCCTTAAATGTCAGAGTTTTATCTGGTAAACATTTGAAAAAAAGACCTGTTTCATCTGCATTGAAGATATCTTCTATTGCATAAACTTCTATCAAGCTAGGCAAAATGTCGGTGAAAAACTTTTCGCAGTCTTCTTCCGAAACAGAAGCACATTCGCCATTTAATGTCATATAGATTATTCCATTCCTATTCTTAAACTTTTCTAAACACCCAGAGCTAGCTTTGATGTCTTCATGCGTTTCCGACCCGGTTGGAAATGAGAATTTTCACCAGCAGCCAAAATCTTCTCCTTGCTCTTGATGATGGAAGTCAGAGAGTTGGCGGGAATCTTGAAATCTGCAGCAATGTTCTTCTTCCTTTTAACTCCTATCTCGACACATCGAATGAGTTTTACTTTCTCACTCAATGATAATGTTGTATACTTGATCTTCTCCATACTCTCGAAATTGTTACGGTCTAAGTCCTATCAACATTGAACTACACAAGCACACAATCTTCATTTACATTAGCAGCCCCACCCTTGTTACATACGCCAACTCCCACCACTCGCAACGGACCAATCACATGCATCCGCATAAGTTATAAATTTGAGTTCGTCGGAGTTGTTACTTAGTCATTGCTGTACTTCGAATTATATAGGTTATCATCACGGCGGGGCATACAATTTTCTTAGTATTATCTAGAAATTCGAATTATAGAGGTTCGAATTATCGAGGTTTCACTGTATTCTAACGACCTTCTAACATGGCGCTCCATTCTTGACAAGAAAGGTCATGGAAGGTTGCCGCCATCTTGGACGATTGTACTTGCCTATATTGAACACTTAACGACAATTTCAACCAAGCCCATTTTAAAGAAGAGCACTTTCCAGATTTAGTATTTAGAAATCACGTCACCACTACACTGAATCCCTGCACTTAAATATACAGAAGACGAGACAAAAAGACATATCTTTTCTTGCTGTTAGATTTTTCAAACTTTTAGGCCCTACGCCTAAACGAGATTATTTCATGAGAATGACTTGGCTTTCAGTATTACGTCTTCCCAAGGCCTTTTATTTATAGGTAGTAGAGTGAGAATTGACGACGCCGAGTACAAAATTTGCGCCTAGGCTATAGATTATACACCTAGACTGCCGACTATATTACGCAACTAAACGTGTGAAGGTACACTTAAATTTGAGTGTTCCATAGTGGATAGCCATTCCCCCTGGTTCCCCCTCTAAGTCACATTTGAGTGTTTCACATGGATCACCATGTTGCCTCGCCACTTCACTCACATGCGCCAGATGAGCGACGCGACACTTAGTCCGGCGCACCTACTATACGTAGTGCGCGCTTTAAGACATCGGCTGCTAGTGTTTTGACAGTTCGCACTAACAGCCTGTATAGAGTTTCTATGTAGCCGTGTTTTCCTCCTGTCAATGTGATGTGGAGGTGTCAAGTGTGAATTAACGGTTCACGACTGCCTAGTCGTGAATCTTAAATGTCGTGTGTGTGTGTCTGTGTGTGTGGGTGACGTATTGTAGGGGTAGGGCCCGTCGCACAGTGGGAAAAAAGCACCTTTTTTGGACAAAAATCGACTGACAGTGCAATTTTTAACGGATTTTGATGTTTTTTTTTTTAGAAATGACCGTAAGGCTTCCACTTATAACAAGTACCTGCGGATATTTTAATTCGACATAATTAACTACAAAAATTGTTAATAATGTTATAAACAAATTAATTCACAAAAGTCATTTTATCGTGCTTCGCAATGATTAGATAATTTTAACCCATAGTTTTTGTATAAAGTATCAAAGATAATGATGTGCGCTTACAATAAGTTAGGAATAGATAATAATTGCCAATTCTTTAAACAATTTTTATACACAAATGCACATTTTGACCATTTTTTCATGAATAGCTCTGATTTTTTTTTGCGGAATCAATGAAAAATGGCTAGATTTTTTTTCAGAATGAACTGAAAATGTCTTGGCAAAGACTGTTTGCAAATAAATCTTTCTCAAAATAAAATAAGACAAATGAAGCATACAAAATCAGGAACGACTTGAAGTTGCTGCAGCTACAAATAAATTGTTTTTGGTATCAACTATACCTAAAAACAGTTGAATGTGGCAGGAGCAACTTCAAGTTTTTGTTGATTTGTTTTTCTGCATTTGTTTTATTTTGCTTCATGGAAGACGTTCACAAATAGACTCCGTGTTTCTACAGAGATATTGAGGAAATCCTTCGAAGTATTTTTTAACATGGAATACAGAATAAAAAATCAGCACTTATGTGATATCATTTAGAATAGCGATCTACAATCAAAATGTAACAAAGTATATTTTATTTTGGATAATATTAATTCTACGTCTTCTTTTGATGAAAGTCAGTTAATGGTTATAAGAAAAAAATTGGTGACTCTTTTCTGCCTTTGTATAGGAGAAAATGGAAAAGTGTCTATAGGAACAAAGCATTGTTTGTTCAAAATCATGCTGCATTCTTAGAAGCAGAGTTCAAGGTACCTTTTCCTTGTCCACCTATCCAAACAAGAGGTTTAACTAATTTTCTAAAAAGAGGAAGACCACAATTATCATTTGAAGATGGATCCGAAAAGACGAAGAAAAGGTGCGTCCAAGATATTGCTTCAAATTATAGCAAGGAAGAATTATCCGAAGCACTTTCATTGATCAAAAATGATTCATATGCGCCGTATTTAAAGATCTGCGAAGCGAAAAAAGCTTGTTATCCAGGAAACGGTAAACATATAGAGACATATAATTTAGGAGCAGGTGTCCATTTCATAAGTTTACTGGGCCATACAGTTAAGCGAATCTTGTTGCAAATGGAAAAAGATGATCTCGCTAATCTTTTTGGTAAAAAACTAGTGCTCTTTGGAAAGTGGGGTATAGACGGTGCTTCTGCGCATCAGATGACACGACAAAAGTGGTCAAAGAAGAGTGATGATCTGGATGCAAACGATGAATCTTATAACAGCAGTGATTCTGACAGTGAAGAAAACATCAGCTATCACAATAGCCTTTTCACGGATAAATCTTTCTTTTTGATTTCCTTCTTCCCTCTTCAATTAAAAGCAGATGATGATATTATTTAGACGAACAAAACACCTTCATCTGCCAATTTCTGTAGGACAATTAAATTTAATTTTCTTAAAGGAACTGATTCTCTTGTACAGAAAGTGTACAAATATCACATAAAGCTGCTGGATAAAGTTCGTACCTATTCAATTGGTGTCAGCGGAATGAATTTTGATATCAGCTTTGACTTGAAGTGTACGATGATTGATGGCAAGGTATGTAATATTCTAACTGGACAGAAAGCATCTTCTCGCTGTAATATTTGCGGAATTGGATCAAAACATCTTAACAACTTACCATATGTAGCTAAAATTCCATGCAATGAGGCACATTATAAATTTGGTCTCTCGACGTGACATGCCTGGATTCGTGTTCTGGAATATTTGTTACATGTTTCCTACAATATGGATTTTAAAAAGTTTTCTGCAAGAAAAAAGGAAGAAAAGGAAATGAAAAAATCAAGAAAGGAACGTATTCAGATACAATTAAGATCCAAACTGGGTTTAACAGTTGATGTGGTAAAGCAGGGTTATGGAACAACAAATACCGGAAATGTTGCCCGTTCCTTTTTGGGAAAAGCTAAATCGGTTGCTAAAATAACCGGTTCGACTCAAGATCTGATCACCAGATCCTACGATATATTACACGTTAAAACGTGCGGAAGGATCGTTAATTATGCGAAATTGAAGACTTACTGTTTGAAAACCGCTGATCTTTGCATAAATCTGTATCCTGGGTATAAAATGCCACCATCAGTACATAAGCCGCTTATTCACGGAAGTGATATAATTCAATCTTTTGAGCTACCAATTGGTTGATATTTAGAAGAGTCGCAAGAGGGAAACAATAAGATCTTTAGAAAAGTTAGAGCTAATAACAGCAGAATGTCTGACAGACAAATGACGAACCTAGATGTTTTTCATCATCTTCTGTTCCATTCGGATCCTTTGATAAGCAGTTATAGAAAAGTAGAATCCAGGAAGATGAAACCTCTGTCAGAAATGGCTGAAAGCATGACAATCTCCAAGGAGTGAGCTCGATTCTTACTTACTAATGCATAAATGCCTACCTAAAAACGGCACTTTTCAGGGCCACATGAGTCAAAAATGGCTGAAAGTATCACAATCTTCAATGAGTGAGCTCGATTCTTACTTACTGAAGCACGAATACCAACCTGAAAACGGCCCTTTTCAGGTCCACATAAGTCAAAAATGGCTGAGAGTATCACAATCTCCAATAAGTTAGCTCGATTTTCACTCACTGAAACACGAATGGCTATAAACAATATTACAGCAAGGTGTCTTTGGTAGTTACTCTAATCCACTGAAAATTAGTTTCAGTTACTTATTGAATTGATTTATGACCTTTTTTAATGAATTTGGAAGTCTTAGAAAATATGGTATCACGGAAAAGTTTAGCAACAAAAAGTTGTAACTTTGTTGTTAAATAATACATTTACGTCTAGTCGAATTAAAATGTCCGCAGTTACTTGTTATAACTGGAAGCCTTATGGTCATTTAAAAAAAATCAAAATCTGTTAAGAATTGCACTGTCAGTCGATTTTTAACCAAAAAAGGTGATTTTTTCCACACTGTGCGCCGGCCCGAAGGATATCTAGTGAACAAAAATAAACAAAAAGTTCGACGTGGTTAGTAATGGTGTTTTATTATTAAGTTTACAATACACCCCCCCCCCCCAAGTTTGGTGACGGGTCAGATGGTCTCTTACAATACCTAGACCTCAAGAGGATATTTACGCCAATAGGCCGTCCCAGGTACGGCTCACCAAAATAAATTATATTCTTAACCAAGTCGAATGGGCGTAATCATTGAGTTAATTTGGGTGTGATACATTATATCACGTCACAATCTATATATATATATATTCAACCCCCCCCTTTCCCCCGAAATATTTTTCTGGGTTCGCCCCTGCTTCTAACAGTGCATAAATTAAGTTTGAAGGATCCTGACTAGAACTAACTAGTACAGTAGTTCTATTGAGGATTGAAATACTTCCCTAAAATCCTCTTTTTCTTTTTCAGACTTAAGTTCACAGTTTGATCTTTTCCCTAATGACGGCCTTAGGCTTGGTGATCCTCGTATCGAATCTTCTCATGCTTCTGAAAGAAATAATTCAACTGAAAGGTCTCTATCTACTGCCGAGCCTTTTGTTCGTGCCCGGTCCAGGTCGCCTCCTAGAGAGCCTTATCCTCCTTCCAGGTCGATTTCTCCTGCGACAAGGCTTCCCTCCTCCGACGGATTTGGATGTGGAATTGAACAACTTGCATTTATTCGGCTTATTTCCAATAACAATCCGCAACGGATTTTCGAATTCCGAAGATACACTTTTCCTGCTGATGATCATTTGAAAATAAGAAGAGCACCAAATGCCTTTATATCTGTCCCAACTCGCGAACAAATTATATTATCAACATCCGACGGTGATATCTATGCACTATTGGAGAGTTATAATGTCCTTGCTGGAATATACAAACATGCTCCTAGGTTTAAAAGACGGGTAAAAATAAATATGCAAACCGGCAGAGTCACCCCACTAACCAAAGAAGAAATCAGTGAATGTAAAATAGGTGCCACCCGTACAATTATGAAGAATTATAAAGTGGAGAATCTAAAGCCTTGTGTTAGACACCCACATCTACATAATTTGTTCGAGTGAGAGAATTTTAAACTAATATATAGTATTGTCTTTGCAAGACCTCTCTTAAAAGTGAAGACTTTTATGCCTCTGAATAATATGCAGGTCGATAAGTATTTACCTCGCGCTCCGCACTTCGTCCTTATACTTCTCCCAGATTTGTGTGAATACCTTTTAAAATTATAGAACAAACCATATTCAACTGTGGTTTCCTGATTACGAATTCTATTTGTTAAAACTGTTTCGGCTTTAACAAATTCATTCTAATCACGTATTTCGAGCTACCCAATCGATTAAAATGTGTGGGAAAACGGACATTTCTATATTATGTTCAAGTCTATTATGCTTAATGTAAATTAAATTGATTTATGCATATAACTCGATCCGGGAATGCTTATTCAGCAATTGCAGGATAAATTACAAATTTTATTTTTCATGATCACTGTAATATTTATCGCTTGTTTAGCATAATTCTTTACTCGCAGTTACCCTTTATAATGTATCATTTCAATAAATGTATATTATTAATATTAATAATCTGCATTGTGATTGAAATATGCGTATTTTCATTGTCTTGTTTTTATAAGTTAAAACAGTGCACCTCTTATCAGAAAAAGGTCAAGAGCAGATTTCTGTATCTTCAATTCAGATAAACGATTTTTTGATTAAACATTTCATTGCATCTTGGGTCGATATTCCAGAAATTTAATTTCTTCTCTTTTAATGTTGTTTTTTACAATGAAAAAAAGCTGTACGACCTGTCAAAAAATAATTAGAAACAAATTTGTAGATCTTTTTTGGATTTTATCCAATGTGATGCATAACATTTCAGGTCTGGATTTTAGGGAATTTTTTGGAATTTTTTTCTATCTTTCAATATTTTGGGGGTTGTAAACGGGTTGTTTCGGATGAGACAGGGTAATGAAACTTTTTTTAGTGTCTTTGGATATCGAATGGAAACACTCTGATGCATAACATTTCAAGTCTGGATTTTAGGGATTTTTTTGGAATTTTTTTTCGATTTTTCAATATTTTGGGGGTTGAAAATGGGGTGTCCCGGATGAGATAGGGAGATGAAACTTTTTTTAGTGTCTTTAGACATCAGATGGACCCATTCTGAAGCATAAAATTTTAGTTCTGAATTTTAGGGAATTTTTTGGAATTTTTTTTCTATTTTTTAATATTTTGGGGGTAACAACCCCAGACGACAAGCCTATTCAGAAATAACCCTCAATTAGTTCTGAAGTCCGAGTACAATATGAATTACGTCATTGAATTCGTAAATCATTGATAATTAATATAAAAACAATTATATTTATCCATTTTTAACTAACTTTGAGTTCGTACAAGTATTCTTAAAGAATCTCTAATGAGCTTCTAAAGTATTTCGAAATTGAACATTTTACGACCGCTCAAATTAATTCATAAAGAAACTCAAATGAATAAATGACGAACTCTCGGCGAATCCTTTTGTAATTTAATTTTCATGTCAAACGAATGAAGAAAAAAGAAGTCAATTTCTTTAAGTATTTAATCAAGTATCCCAAAATCATTGAAATGGAACTTCGTAACAGAATTATCAAAGTATTCCTATTTCGATCTTTTGACATTCTATATGAGAATCCGTATTATTTATTTGAAACTCCTAATCAACGCTCTAAGAATTGACTTTTAATACGTTACAATCGAGCGATTTAAATATCATATAATATTAAAAGAATTGAGGACAAAAATATTTTTAGAAGTAGAGTCTTATTTCAAGCAGGTAACAAATGAATGATCCGCTAAATCTGCATCGGTTATTAAATTGTGCAGTGTTATATCCATTTTATTTAATTTGACTGTAATTGCGGCAGCGAAATATTGAAAACGAGACGCAGATAACTTTTGTCTCTCACGTTGATCAGGAGTCCTTTACATAGGCCGATTTTCGTACAAAAACTTTACTTTGCTCTATTTCTTTATTTTTTGTAATGGATGCTTGGACATTACATTTGCAAGGTGGAAAAACTTCATAAAATCAATATTTTTGCAATTTTATTAAAAATGAAATTTATTATAAAAAATTTGAAGTCTTTCAGGTATTTATGAAAGTACTTTGGTCTTTATTGGGTGGCATTGTGAGGAACGCGCATTTAAATCTAACCGATCGGACTTTTTTTATATTGAAAAGAAATCGAATCATTGCTCATAGATTTTAAGTAATTTTGAAAAATTTTAAAGGAATTTGAGTAGAATTTAAATGAGATTTAAAATTTTAAAGTAATTTTAAAATATAAATGATGTTCTTGAATTCTTTAAAGCCTGTAAAATGTCTTGAAACAAATATTAAAGTATAAAGTAATAATATAATAATACAAAAGATTAATTTTTTTGCGAAAAATCGGTTTCGAGACTTCTTCGATATTAAAACTGAATTAAAAAATAATTCAATGACCATCGCGTTAACGTACTTACAAAGACTGTTTTCATTCATTATGTATTCAATTTCATTACGTGCTATATTCATGTATTGGTCACAAGAAGCAATAAATGAATTGGAAAAGAATTCTTCACGAATAGGCTGGAACTTGAAAGATTATTCATGACGTGTTCGCCCGAATTCTTTTTCAATTCCTTTCAAACTAATTTCGAGGGTCATGCTACGATTATAACATGGATGAATAAAGAATTCGATTTTCCGTCTGGGAATGTCTACGCTACAGGTTTAGTGAAGAGTTCTGTTTTGTTTGCAGTGGATATGAAATAGCCAAAAACCGCCAGAACTTAAGTCAGAGTATCAAATATATGTATCGACAACTCTTTGGTTTCAAAATTTCTTATCAAGAATGTTGTTGGGGTCCAAAGAAAATATGTATTTCTTGTCATTTGATGCTGCGGAGAGTAAAAAATGTCATCTAAAAAAACAATTGAGATGGACAAACGTTTAATAAACGAATTTGAAAGTGAAATCGAAAGTGAGACTGATAGCGATAGTGCCTCAAATTATAATTTTGCCTATAGTCCGTATAATGTAAAGGAAAAGTCGAAGGAAATTTCTCAGGAAAAAGTAAAGGATCTTCTACCAGATTTAGTTTTGCCAAAAGATGAAGCAGAATACCGAATATCGTGGTTAAAAAATATTGTTGCAGGAGCAACTAGAATGAGCGCATCTTTTTATAGACAACGAGAAAAATAATATCTAGAATATTTTTCTCAAGATGAAAAACATTCATTTGTCTATAGTAAAAAAGTTAATGGATTGATCAATAAAATAAAATCTGGATGTTACAAAACTGATAAGTGAAGATTCTATATACATTTTTTCAAATAAAAGCTCAAAAGCTGTGTTATTACATAATCCTAACACCGTAGAAAATAATCGTAATTTTCCCGGTACTAAAGTATGGCATTTTTTCCATACTTTTGAATATCCCATACAAGCATGGAAATGTTCCGTTGTTCACTTGTAAATTTCAAATACACGTGAAAAATCCTATAAACTGGTATGGGAAAACTTCCAGTCATGTATGCAACATTGATGCGCGGCTGCAGAATGCGCAGCAGAGTGAAGCGCGCATGTGCTGTAACCACGGCGAATGGAGGAGAAGGACTAGAATATAATACAATGATGGCGTCAAGCGTCTAATTCAAAATAGTTTTAGCACACACTTTTAGTGTGGAATAAGAGTGGAATAAGATTCAGTGAAATTAGACATTTTTCAATGTAATTTAGCCTTAGCATAGTTATCGATTATTTTAATAAAACATTTTAAGATTACGAAACAAATAATTTACTATTGGCATTTAATTGTTGTATGGGAAAATACAAAGTAGGAATGGGGAAAATACAACCAACGTATAATAAAACTGTCATTCTTCCCGCGTTAGGTTATGGGAAAAATACAATGAATGTATGGGCCAATTGGCATTTTTCCCATAACCAAGTATAGGAAAAATACTAACCCGGTGTGGAAAAAGTTCCATACCCGTATAACTATTTTCCCATACCGGTGTATAGAAAAATTTCAATACGTGTATGGCTCAGTTACTTCCAATGCATGTACGGGAAATTTACCATAGATTTTCTTACAGGATAATAAATATGCCTCTATTCCTCTCGCCCACTCGATTAAGATGAAATACCCAACTCTTAAAACAGCACTCGAAAAAATCAAGTATTCGGAACACAATTGGAAAATTTGTGGGGATATAAAAATAATTACAGTATTATCGGGTACAACAAAAAGGAAACACAAAATATCCGTGCTTTCTTTGCGAATGGGATAGTAGAGATCGGACTAACCGTGACAATAAAAAATCTTGGCCGAGAAGAACATCTTTAGAACCGGGGTCTAAGAATGCCATGATAGAACCATTAGTTGATTTTTCTAAAGTTCTTCTCTCAACACTTCAAATTAAATTAGGCCTCATGAAACAATGGGTGAAGGCTCTAAATAAAGAGGGAACATGCTACCTGTATCCAGAAAAAAAGTTCCCAAACGTGACAGAAGCAAAATTATAGGTGTTTGTTTTTGATATTCCTCAGATTTGCAAGATTTTGAAAGACAAGACTTTTTAACTAAAATGCCTCAACGTGAAAAAAATTATGGCTGAGCTTCAAGTGTGTGGTGAAGAATTTGCTTGACAATCACAAAATTGAAAATTACAAAGAAAGAGTTGCTGAACTGGTGAAAAATTACCAAAAAAACTCGGTTCTTTAATGAATCAGAAATTGCATTTTTTAGATTTATATCTTGACTGCTTCCCAGGAAATTTAGGTGATTTCAGTGAAGGAGAAGGTAGGTAGGTATGCCCTACTGTTTAAAATAATAATAATAATAAACAAAAACTACTTTCATTAGGAAGAATTTATTTTATTAAGTATTATACAACTGAAAGTACAGATATTTTATCAACGAAAGAGAAAAAAATGTGCAACATTCGAAAAAGTAGAGCTTCCAGCCACTTAATTAAATGTACGTGCTACACGGAGAATCTGATGAAATGTAAATATCTCAGAAGGTCGGGCGTGACGCCTCTAATCTATAAGGTAACGATTAGAAGTGATATTATATAAACTTATTTTAAGCACCAGAATATTCTTTTGTTACACTGTAAAGAAATTTTTCATTAAAAAATTTCAGTTTTTACGCTTCTGGCAAAAAATGAGGCTAGATTATATTCTGGTCCTAATCTTGGGATTCACGCTTAATTATATTGGCAAATATTTATTTATTTTGTAAAAATTTTTATTTTGAGCTACCCTAAAAAATGTACCATTTCAATCAATTTATATCATTACAATACATAATATGCATTGATATTGAAGCAAATGTATTTTTATTGTCTTCTTCTTATCACTCAAAAATATGCGCATCCTATAAAAAAACAATTTCACAATTTTTCACGTTGTTCACAAAAAAATGTTATGTTATTAAATTGCAAAGTTGAAACAAAAACTACGCTCTCATCAGAAACTGATTAATAACAAATTGGTAGATCTTTTTGGAATACACAGTTTTTTAATATTCATATTTTTTGCAGCTTATGTCGTTCGTCCGAAAAATTTTACTTTTTATTTTCAATTTCATTTTTTACGCTTGAAACAAAAACTACGCCTTCTATCAAAAATGTATGTTTTATTTATATTTCTTTAATTTATGTTTAATTTTTGCGCGAATAATAATTTAGCTAAAGTGATAGTTCTATTAGAGAAATTATGTATTAAACCTTGCAATTATTAGTTGCTTTAAAATTTAAAAATAAGGAAAAAGTTTGGATGTAGATATATTTTCTTAGTATTTGCATTTGTTTGCCTATAAAAGTTTGTATATAATCATTTAAAACTCATTGATTTTTTAAAACCAATTTTAGAGGCTTATAATCATTTTCTTTCTGTGAATGTACAAATGAAAAATCTAATGATTTCGTCTCAATTTGAGAGTATGTATTTTCTCTTCATATGAGAACTTTAATCCATATACCACGTGTAAATTTTCTTGTCGAAAAGTTGCTCCTAAAAAATTAAAAAAAGCAGATACCATTCAATTCACTGGTTTATTAGCATCATATCATAATATCTCAAAACAGGATGTTTAATTGAAAATTAATATTCATTTGTCTAAAGCTTTTCTGCGTTACGGCGTACTATACACCTTCAAAGAAGACAAAATTTTTATTTTGTAAATACATATATAGAAGGGTATATCTTTTTATTCCTTATTGCTTTCCTTCCTTCATTGCAGACAACATACTACAAACTACAAGTCCATATATCCTAAGTCCACAAAACCCAAATCCACAAAATGTAATTCCACAAAATCCTTAGCCTACAAAACCCTATCCCACAAAACCTAATTTCAGAATTCCCAAGCTCACATACCTCAAGCCCACAAAACCCAACTCCACATATCCTAAGACCACAAATTCCAATTACACATAATCCAAACCCACAAAACCCAGCCCGACATATCCCAAGCCCACAAAACCCAAACCGTCAAACACCAAGCTCACTTATTCTTAGCTCACAAAATCTGAAATCATGAAACATAAACCTACAAAATCCAGGGTCTACATATTTGAAGGCCAGTCCCAAAAAATCTAATACCAAAAATTCTACGCCCGCAAAACCTAATACTTCTAGCCTAAAAAAGCTAAGTTAAGTTGGTTGTGTCTTATTCATAGATACTGTTAGTATAGAATACTTTGTTCAAGAGGAAGAAGAAACTTATTGAATCGAATTTTTTTTATCCGCACTGTGGGGAAATGCCTTATGCATAATAGGTAATTATTCAAGACTCATGTCCCTTGTGTGATACCCTCAATTCTAAGTTTCATTCATAAGAAAGTGACCATTCATTGTATACTCACTAAAACCCTAACCTATTTTTATATTTTGCTGCTGCAATAGACAGAATATTATTTAAAGAAAACTCTAACTCGCTTTAGAAGTTCGTCGTGTATTTGTTCTTTAGTTGCTCTTAAGCGACTTATACATGGATCTGATGAAATTAATATGTAAGGCATCACAGAAAAAACTTAAGTTAAATTTTGTTGCATGTAAATTTTCCTGCTGTTAATGTTTTTTTATGATATTTGGCGAAAGTTTTATGAGTGAATTCGAGCTATAAATCGGGACACCAGATTTAAAACATTATAAGGATAATTCTGTGAACGTCTACTGCGTGATGCGAAAGTGAGCAACTTTCGGTAAAACATGCAGAATTAGTAAGAGAAAACATGAAAAAAATTTGTTCTTACTTATATATTTCCTCCGAAATAAATCAGACTATTGTTGGGGAATTAAAACTGACTGAATACCATTTAGCAAAAAGTGCAAAAAGAAACTGACAGATGGGAATCCCCGGTTCTCTCCAATTTAATGAATAGTCTAAGAGCCGAGGCCGTTTTCGGCGAGTTATTAGGTAACGATTCTGCCACTATTTTTCTGATTGTTGAGAATATACTGATCACGAAATGTGGCTTCTCCAGGGGTAGTCCCGGGGAGAAGGTGTTTATTTACTCATTCGAAGTTGTAAAAAAATGATTAAAATAAGTCATAGGGTAACGGCTTAATCTTTCTGTGTTGAATGTCAAGACAATTAGACAATGTTCCGTGCAATTGACAGAACAATAGGCGGGTGCGGAAGGGAGGGGGCAGAACGACCTAGAGATGTAAAAGAATATGTCATTTTAAAGTTATTTTCTAAAACCCAAATTTTTTACATAACATTCTACTCATTATTCAAAACATATATTCGAAGAGGCAGAACAAAATCTCGGGGATAACATCCTGGCGGAACATCTTGAACTGCCCGGTTTTGACATTGGTCATTGTGCGTCGGTTGACGGCCCTGATACTGCGAACAAAGTGGCGTAAACTATGTCACAACAGAGATAAACACTTGCAAGCTTATAAAGTAAGTGCATAAAATCCTCACTGAAGATCCTCACGGTAATAACTTATATCCTGACCACAAACTAATATCAGAAGATAAAAATGCTTGCTAAACCGAATATGTGGAAACAACAGTATCAGGGAAAAATTTGATTAATTTGCATTATTACATCACATAACACAAAGAATAATATTAAACTTAGATGAAAAGATGGTAAAAAGTTTAAATGAAAAAGCCTTAACGCTATTAGGCAAATGGGAAATGGATAGAGCATCGGGGCAACAACATAGATTTCAAAGAAAGATCAGCATAGGGTTTAAATAAACAGTTAAAAGCAAAGAGAAAAAAAAGCAAAAGATGTTTAAAAACAATTACATCCAACGGTACAAGAACAACAAATACTGGGAATGTCTGTCGCGCTTTTTTTAGTCATGCAGATAAAGTATCAAATATTACAGAAGTAGATGAAGAAATGATAATACGATTACATACAGTCCTGCAAGTTGTTTCAGAGAAGCAAGAAATTCGTGCTGATAAATTTGAAATATATGGTCATGAAACAGCTAAATGATGTGTTGCCAAATACCTATGGTACAAAATTCCACCTGCAGTACATAAAGTACTTTCACATGGATATGATATAATGGAATATTTTGATGCGCCAGTGAGTTGGTTTTCAGAAGAAGCACGAGAATCAATTAACAAAATATTTCGACAAGCTCGCGTTTTTCACTGCAGAATGAGTGAAATAGTATTAACTAATGAAGGTGTTATGCATTACATTTTAATTTCATCAGGTCCATGTGTAAGTTGCTTAAGAGCAACTAAAGAAAAAAACATGACAAACTTCTGAAATACATTAAATAAGTTTCTTCTATCCTTGGAACAAAGTATTCTACATTAACAATAACTCACAATAACCAAACAAAAAGACACAACCAAGTTACTTTAGGTTTTGTATGTTTGAAGTATTAGGCTTCCTGGGCGGAGATTGACTACTTGGAAAAGGGTAAAACAATCACTGGTGAATATTATGTATCATTATTAGAGCAGCTGAAAGAAGAAATTAAAAAAAAACGACCACATTTGGCG
>NC_046661.1:82882084-82884886 GCF_010883055.1 Belonocnema kinseyi | reverse complement strand
AAAAAATGGCTCGGTGGACAGAGATTTCCAGACAACGAAGACGTCATTGCCTCTGTAAGTGTTTATTTTGAGGAACTTCCGAAAACGCACTTTTCTGAAGGACTAAAAAATTTGAAAAGCGATTGACCAAGTTTATAGAGCTCCAAGGAGATTATGTTGAAAAATAAAAAAAAATTTACCCAAAAAAAATTGTTTTTATACTTCATTCTAAGGACTTACTGAACTACCCTCGTAAATATTGGATTAACCTAATAACCCGATCTTTCATGACACTGTCTGAAAATGAAATCTGAAAGCAGCGTTGCGCCGCATCACAACAACTCGTAGCAGTTAATTTCCAAGAAATCTTTAAATATTTGTATCATCAAATATTGCTATTTTTTGTGAAAACTGGAAATATTAAAAAACGGGATATTTTCATCTATTGAAGGCCTAAGCTAGACCTGTCTAAAATACAATATTGGAGCCCAGTTAGACCTAGATAATTTTTCTAATCCCACAGAATGGAAAATCGTAACAGTGCGTAATTTATGTTTAAAAGATCCTGACTTGAACTTACTAGTACAGTAGTCCTGAGTGTCAAAAAACATATATAATTATAATATAGGTGAAAGTGTTGTATACAATTAGTACACAGGAGTATTTTGAAAAATCCTCTCTTTCTTATTGCAGGTTTAAGTTCTCAGTTCGATCTTTTCCCTAATGACGACCTTAGTCCTGGTGTTCCTCGTGGCGGACTCCTTCTACACGGCTTCCTTCTTTTGACGTATTTGGATGTAGAATTGAACAACTTAAATTTATTCGGCTTATTCCCAATAAGAATCCACACCAGATGTTCGAATTCCGAATGTACACTTTTCCTGGCGATGATCACATTAAAATAAGAAGAGGACAGAATATCTTTGAGCCTGTCTCAACTCGAGAACAAATTGTATTATCAACATTGAATGGTGACGTCTATGCACTATTGGAGAGTTATAATGTTCTGGCTGGAATATACAGATAGCTTTCTGCCATGAGAAGACGGATAAAAATAAACATGCAAAGCGGCATGGTTACGCAACTAACCAGAAAAGAAATTAGTGAATGTCAAGTAGGCGCCATCCGCACAATCATGAAGAATTATAGAGTAGAGCATCTAAACCCTCATGAAAAACAACTGTAATTTGCTGATGGTGAATTCTGTTCCGTTGAAGCTTCTTCGGCTTTAATGAAATGATTCTAATCACGTATCTCGTACTCTGCTCTTGATTAAAAATTTTTGAAACGTGGACTTTTCTATACTATGTTCAATTCTATTACATTAATTTCTATACCTCAGGCCGGGACTTCCTATTCAGGACTTGCAAAATAAAATACAGATTTTATTTTTCACGATCAATTTAATATTGTTTCCCTGTTTAGCATACTTCTTTATTCGCAGCTACTCTGCAAAATGTATCATTTAGAAAAGAAATAATGTGAATTGACATTGAAGTAGACGTATTTCATTGCCTTGTTTTTATAATTAAAAAACTGCGCGTCTTATCAAACAAAAAATCCATAGCAAATTTTAGATCTATAATTGAGGCAAACAATTTTGTTGTTAGTCATTTTATTGTATCTTGAAACGATTTTCCAAAAATTACATTTCTTTTCTTTTAGTGTTATTTTTTACGTATAACAAAAACGGTGCGACCTATTAAAAAATAATTAAGAACAAATTTGTAGGTATTTTTTTAGGTAAATTTTTTCTGTCTATGCATTTTTTTCTATCTTAAATGTTATGATCGCAAAATGGAATTTTTTATTTTTATAAACATTTTTCCCGATTAAAAGAAAAAAATATAGGTCTCATGAAAAAAATTGTCTTAACAATATACGAAATAGCTTATTTGTACAAGTACAACGCTACTTTCTATTATTTATAAAATAAAACAGTTTATTAAAATGCAAAAGAAATTCTAAGGTCATAGAAATGTCATACTCATGCCCTGTTTAGAAACAGCTAGCCCTATACACATTCTCCCTTACTCAAATTTTCTCTCTAATGAGCCAACTTGGAAAATCTATTTCTCTTTTTGAGGTTAACATTTCTGCTTCCCAATTATTTTTTTATATCTCGTATAGTTTTTCTGTAACGTCGAATTTTTTATTATTTTAAAATAACTTTCCATGGAGAAAACAAACATCGTTGGTCAAAAATGGCTGGTTCATGATCTCCTCGTTCCTTTGCAGGCCTTAAAAAATGAGCTAAGGGGCAATTCAGTCGCATGATGTCTTCACAAAATTTACAGTGTCTACAGGTTTTAAAGTGATATTGTGTAGGTGCATTTCTAATTGATATAGAAGACAGAATACGTCAAGTGTATACATGTAAAATTATTGTTTTTTTTTTATTGGGTTGTAACTTGTCTGAACTAAATTCCTAGTGGACCTATATTAATTCATCAATCGATAGCTCCAACTATCAACCATTTTGCAGGAGTTGGAAACTTTTCGGTTGTTCTTTGTTAGTAAAATGAAAATGGTTAAAAGGATAGTGCGGAGCTTCATTGCTGAATAGACCATAAATCAAGTTGCCCATAACAGCTTGTTTTCTTAAGGCGAAGTTAAGAAGTCCGGCTCTTTCTCTACACTGGGTAATATATTCACTTATGTGGATGTTATAGATAAATCGAATACAACCATTAAGCATACGATCAGACTGAGCATTCATTTGATCAGATACAGTCTGTCAAGTTAAAGCGTGGGTGGCTTTACTCGCAGTCGGTAAGGTGTATCGACATGATTTTGGTGTCAAAATATTAAGAAGAGCTCCCT
>NC_046661.1:82865492-82881984 GCF_010883055.1 Belonocnema kinseyi | reverse complement strand
GCAAACTGAATGTTAAATCAAAAAGCATGAAAGAGGGAGCTCTTCTTAATATTTTGACACCAAAATCATGTCGATATACCTTACCGACTGCGAGTAAAGCCATCCACGCTTTAACTTGACAGACTGTATATTGGCATATACCACTCAGCCCTAGTCAAAGAAAGGGAAGGTGATGTTTTCAATTAGAAAGATACGCGTTTAAGTAGAAATGATTCTTTATTCTTGTTAAACTGTTGAAGGACTAAAGGTTTTTCTCGAAATATCTACTACTAGTTTACTACTAGCAAAAGTAGGGAAAACTGTAGACGGGGTAGGAGTACTGTTTGCAAGGAGTATGAACTTTGTGGTAAAAGCTTTTAAAAGGTCTGCCGGGAAAAAATTATTATCAGTAGCGAGGTGTTTAAAAGGAATAAATCCAATCCGTCTAAATAGAAGCCAGATGTTTCAATTTTTATTCCTATTTTTGTCTTAAATCATATTGTTTGTTGTTCTTTCAGCAAATCTACATTTTTTCTCTCTTTCTTCCATTAAATCTTTGAAATAAAAAGTGATCCAAGGAGTGCACTTCTTTTTTTCTTTGAAAGTAAGGAGAGACGCAAATTTTTTAATGGCTAAGGGTAAAAATTTGTTAACAAAATCACCTTTTTATTTATATCCTTTTTAGAGAAAATGATTTTCCAGTCATAAGTAGAGAGGTGCTGGTATTGAATGGTGATAAAATCGTGGGTTAAGATAAATGAGATTGAGTGTTGAGTAAAGGAAGTCACCTTGTCTCGATTGTCAACAATCATTAAGTCAATCCATGTACTAGAATGAATGGCCTTCGGTTAACTGCGTACCCTGGATGAATTTTTGAATCATCGGTTTCTTGCAGAAGCATTTCTTCCAATCCTCTCGAACTGGCATCTGTATAAAGCTTCGTAATCCTGGTTGGGTCAAATAGCTATAGAATGGGATAACTGGCCAATATTTTCTTCAGATCAGCTAAGCGTGTAATGGTTGTTACCTTCCAAATAAGCGGTTGATTCTTCTTTAATAATTCGTATAAAGATCGCACTTTTTTAGCAAAACAAGCAATAAACTTTCGGAAGAACCCGGCCATACCTAGCAATGTCCTTAAAACTTGCGTAGTTTCAAGTGTAGGGAAGTATAAATTCATTCGTAGTTTAGCCTCTCTCGATTAGATACCTTCAACAGAGATTTCGTAGTAAAGTTAAAGAATCTTTCGCATTAAAAACGCACATCTCAAGAGATTTATTGTAAGTCTCGCTTCACGCAGCGCACTTAGAACTTTAATTAATCTTTCTTTCAGGTCCGGCCAATCTCTACCAGTAATCAATTTATGTATTGGATCAAACAGACCAAAGTTATTTCACAATGGAACCAAAATTCGTTTCATAAGCTTGCTAAAATAAAAGGGCGCGTCCAGGAGTTCAAACGTCATCCCAGTGAACTCGCCTGTCTCATCTGGTGTAATAATCGCTGTTAGCAAGGTATAACGCGATGAATAGCTAACTGTTACTCAATAATTTCAAATGATCGTCTAAGTTAGGAAGTAAAAAATGTATCCTTTCCAATTGTATATTCAAATGCCGGTAATCGAACACTAGTCTTGGTTCTCCATTATTTTTGTTCAGCAGAAGCACAGAACTCGCATATATATGGAGAAGATGTTTCCCTCATCAGTCCATTATGTTTCAAGGACTTTACTATCTTTCTTATCTTCTCACGTTCCCAGTCGCTAAAAGAAGTATTTACTATCTGGTGTTTATCTAATTTCCATGCTTATGATATCTGTACAAGCCAATTCTTTGTAATTTCTGGAAATAGTATCGCTGAATAAACGCAATATTCATTGAAGGTCTTCCACATCTTCCTTGCAAGGCTAGTTGTCTACATTGATTTCTGAAAACGTCACTGGTTCTCTTGCCTTTAGTAATCCTAACATATTCAATGAGATGATTTGACAGGTATCTGGTAATATATAATTAAATACTGATCTGAGTGTCTAACATTAATATAAAGAAGTAGATAATCCCGCTTCGATTCCATTACATTGATGAATTGAATTCAATTACGAGAAAGCGTCATATTTTCTTTCAAAAAAATCACCCAATTTCTTGTAATCTACATGAGACAATTCCAGAAAGGCACGTCTAATGAAGGCATCTGTTTGTTGTCTGTTGTCAGATGCTACATGAAGACTGACTCCATCTGCTACTACTCCGTCAACTTTGATTGGAGCAATCACTATTCAAAATTCAGTACAATACACTTTTACTAGACAATCAATTGAAAATTAATCGCAGACAAAGTTCCGCGACAAAAATAGAAAATTCGATTAAGACAAATCGAGAAACTGCACATTTGTTGAAAAAATTCTTTATAATTTTGCAATCTTGTATTTGTATTCTTTATTGGCCACGTGATCTTGCAGGATGGAATATAAAGCAAGCTATTTTAATGGAAGTATATTTTTATTATTATTTTTAATATAATTTAACCATAAATTATGAAGAAAATAATAAACACAGTGATAGCATTTTTTTATAAATTGTTGCTTTAGTTTAGAAAATCCACGTAACGTTTTTTAATATTTGCAAAGAAAAGTAGAAAAAATATGACATTAGAAAATATTGTATTACATTAAACTCTTGTCTATCAAGAAAATTATATCATAAATTCATCTACCTATGCTAAATTATCGTATAAAATTCATATCAAGTTATATCAGTTTTAAAGAACATAGTAACTTTATTTTTTCCTGGAAATTGATTCAGACGAAATGTAAATATTTTAGTCTGAGATATTCACATTTTATTAAAGCCTTAATGTATGTTATCTATGAGATAACGATAAGAAATAAAAGTATATAAACTTTAATAAAAAATCAGAATATTATCTTGTTAGACAATTAACGAAATTCTTCTTTAATACATTAACTCGTTTTTTCTCTACTTGGAAAAAATGACGGTCGTTTATATTCCGGCGATTACCTTAGCATTCATCCTTAATTCTATTGGTAAATATAATAATATAATATATTTACAATTTAGAGAATACATTTAAGTTTTTCTCAAATAACAATTTCTCCGACATGAAAATTTTACCAGAGAAACCATGAATATACTAATAACACTTTTTATATTCAAAGGCAATAGCTCCTGATTCATTTTCAGTTTGAGCATGTGTACGTTCTGCTTCTGTGAGAGCTTTATTTTCATATGCCACGCGTTAATTTTCTTGTAGAAAAACTGCTCCTAAGTCATTAGGAGAAGCATCTACACTTGAAGCCACTGGTTTATTAGCATCATATTATAATATCTTAAAACAGGATGTTCAATCAAAATCCATGTTAATTCACGCAAAGCTTTTCCTCTATATGTCTTATTGGCGAATTCGGCTGACCTGCATATTTTAATACATTTTTCCTAATCCAAATTATCTTCTCTTAATAATTTTTTTTTCTCTTACTTGCAAATTTAAGGCGATTTTAGTTCCTGAAAAGAGAGACTAAAGTTTAAGTTTTAACTCATGGGACTAAAGAACTTTATTGCAAATTAGAGATTAGAAATTAGTTTATTATTCTTTGGAGGGACTCCGCCCCCTTCCAGTTCCGGGGTTCCGCCCCGTCTCCATTAGGGGCCCCACCCCTAGATCTCGTTTGTTTTTATAATGCTTCATTATGTACTTGTAGACACATCATAAAAAGATTAAATTTGCTCCCTTGTGAAAAATGTACTATTATAAATCTGCATATCGAATTAATCCAATAATCTGATCTTTTATAAGACTATCTGTAAATGAAATTTGAAATATTTTTTAAAAACGAGGTCATTTATTCTAATCAGGGCCTAAAATGAACCTGTCTAAACAAACAAGATTGGAACCTACCTAGAATTAAATAGTTTTTCTATTCACAAAGAATGGAAAAGGGAAGGTGGCGTGGCTGGTGTCTATATGTCCGGACACATGTCACGCCCCCTTCCATTTTCCAGCTCCCCTTCCCCTTCACAGGTCTGTATGTTTAGACTCAACCGTACTATAAAAGTTCATAAACGTAGACTGTCGTCGAACTCACTAGTCTAATATTTCTACTAGGAATCGGAATACTGTCCTAATTTGAATGTAAGGACAAGTGGGTTGATTTCCACACAAGTGGTCGAATACAAGTATACTTTAAAAACCTCTCTTTCTTGTTGCAGATTTAAGTTCCCAGTTTGATCTTTTCCCTGATGACGACCTTAGTCTTGATATTCCCCGTGGCGGACCTTCCCATTCTTCCGAAATAAATCAGTTACCTGAAAGTTCTCTATTTCCTGCCGAGCCTCCTTTTAGTGACAGGTCTAGGTCACCTCCTGGAGGATCTCATCCTCCTTCCAGGTCTATTTCTCCTTCTACAAGGCTTCCTTCCTCTGATGGATTTGGATGCGGAATTGAACAACTCACCTTTATTCGACTTATTCCCAATAAAAATCCACACCGCGTGTTCGAACTTCGAAGATACACTTTTCCTATCGATAAATATATTAAAATAAGAAGAGAAAATGTCTATCAGCCTGTGCCAACCCGAGCACAAATTGTATTATCCTCGCCCGATGGTAATGTCTTTGCAATATTGGAGAGTCATAATGTTCTTACTGCACTGTATAGATATTTTCATAAGACTACAAGACGAGTGAAAATAAATATGCGAAGCAACATGGTTACCATGATGACCAAGGAAGAAATTAAAGAATGCGCAGTAGGCAGCAACCGCACAATCATAAAGAATTATAGAGTAGAGAATCTAAACTCTCGTGTAAACGACCTGCAGACTATGCGAGAATGATAATGGCACATGCGCACTTTGAAACACATTTATTTTTCGAATCAGCTTAGTGGACGCGCATGCGCACTTTATACACGTGCACACTGGAAAACTAAAAATATGCTTTAAAAAATACATATTTTATCATAAATAACAATTCTGATCTAAGGTTGGATTAAAATTTTACATGTAACTTATAATTGCATTAAAAAGTTTATGTATTATGTTTTTCGAGGCTGTAATCTTTCGTCCATATCCCAGTTTTTATAACGCACGCTACGCACTCGAATATATATTCTTCGCCTTTGTTTTATTTTTGCGATTTTTTAATAATTTTATGCTCACTTGAATTAAACTTTAGAAAAAATATCTCTTTTACAAACTGGATTTTCTATGAAGCTGGATAATTTTCTACGTAGGCTATAAACTTGAAATCAACGTAGATTCTTTTATTGTTTATACAACTTATAAAACCACAATTCCTTTCTTGGAAGTTTTTTATGTAACTTGCATTTTTTTCAATAATTAGAATCTTAGAATGGTTGAATTAAAATTTCTACTGGCTTGAAAATCTACTTTTAACCTAAAAGGCCTGTTTCATGCATTTAAGATAATATATTTTTTGAAATACTGCATAAATTTTTTCGGGAGCGGATGCTAATCTGAAAAACTGCACCCGCACCCAGCGAAATCGCGGTAAAATTTCAGCCACAACCACGTCCATCCTGAGAATACGGAGCGACCCAAGGACGACCTCCTTCTGCATTTTTCGCGCAAGTTTTTTAGCCTATTGTTGACACGCAGGGATGCTTTTCAGGTTATTAACCAGTGAAAGCTTGACACTTCGAAGAGCGTCGATGATAAGGACGATTAGGTTAACCGAATATTTCGGGTACAATCGTTGCAACTCCCTCATAAGGTCTCTATACCTCTCTTTCTTTTCATTCTTCTTGCCTATGATATTTTTGTCAGCTGGTGCCGAAAATTCGATAACGAACATGGTTGGGTTCTCGAAGTCAAGAAGAACCATGTCAGGCCTCGAGTGTGCAACAAAAACAATTGTCGAGAATATGAAGTTCCAGTATATGCGGCACTTCTCATTCTCGACAATTGACTCGATTTCCCTATATATATTCTATTTGGAAACGAGTTAGGCCACCCTCACTATTACGTTTCTATTCCCTCAAAATCAGTCCAAGGCCATTTGAAGGCAAACTCCCGACACTTGACTGAAAGCGAGAGTTTGGTGTACATACAGTGGCTACATTGAATAACGAAGTATCCAGCTTGAAGTGGCAAAATCGTGGAGTCCCGTTGAGAAATTTTGGTGTGGCATCGGTCGGGCCCCGATCGGGAAAAATGTAGGCCTGATAGGGTATTCTGTCTAGCGCCAGAACGTAAATGAAACGTCCTACCCGACCGGGCCCAGATCTGGGCATTGAAAATGTGGACCCTATCTCGCCCCTTTAATTTTTTATTTCTATAATTAATTAAATTTCCAAAGTTTCAAAATTAATATTTTTTCAACTTTGTATTTTACAAAACTTCAATTTTTCAATATTCTACATTATATATCATTATACATTAGATCACATTTTCATTATACTACATTACATTATCTGTTTGTATTGCTTGAATTTATCGATAAGAGTTTGCATTTTGAAGAAAGCTATTATGCTTTGACAAACAATGTTAAAATTTAGATCTGTTACACACACACACACAAATGAATTTTAATTGTATATATTTTTTTATCTTCTTTATATTTCTTCGAATGATTTTTGTTTGACTAATGCACATGAGGTACGTGAAGTGAGATTTAAAATGTGAGGTTATGTTCGAGAAAATATAAAAAGATTTAATTGATAATGTTACTAATCCCGAAATTCATTCATTTGGCATAAGGTAATCTCTATTTTCAGAATACCAGCAACAAAATACAAAATTCTAAAAAGCTGGAAAATATTTTTTTATTTACAAAAATAGTAAATACGCACAAAATGACGACGATTTCCTTAATACATTCCTGGAAATATTCAGAAGTTAAAAATGAATTGTGATGTTGATTCTAGCGGATTAAAACTTACCTTTTCCTTTATTGTGGATTTAATAAATCTCACCAACAATTCTGTGATTCCGAACTCGCAATCTACTATTTGCTTTTGGCATTTTAAGTTCTATGAAAGAAAAACAATATCACGACGATAACAAAAAACTTGACATAATATTATCTAACCTAACCCGACCATCATCTGCCCCCTTGGGGCCACATGTGGAAAATCCGATCGGGCCCATACCGGAACTCGGGAATGAGTTAAGAAATTTCTGCACGGGGTGTTGAAAATTCTGCTAGTGGTAGTGGACAAACATAAACAAAATTTCTAGCCAAAATATTCGAATCCCAAAGCACCGGCGTCGCAAGTAGACATGCTACCACCAGGCCAGCGCTCCTGGATGAGAGGCGTGCAGCGTGACTGATACTAGAGAATCAGTGAAGGTAGCCGCAATTTTTAAAAATTAATGTTTTCAAAACAGGGCTTCACTTACAAAAAAGCCGTGACACGTGTCGAATGAAATTCGATAATCTTTCAAATTATGCTCACGCAACCTCAATTTCTACTTTGACCCTCAGACCTTCCCCTTGTTAAACACTTTGAAGTCATCGGTTGCCGGAGGGGGCGGCCCACAGGGAAGTCGGACGCTTGACACCCCTGTTTATTTGCAACTGTCGTGGCGCACTCGGGCGAGGGCCAGGCCCCCTCCCCGAAGGCCGGTACTGGCTATGCCCGTCGATGACAAAGTTGGTCGGCAGGGAAGAGCGGCACTTGGTAACTCGGTGGTTGCAAGTAGAGTTGCTTGCAATATAGGGAAGAAGTGGAAGAGTGAATCCGGCACTAAATCCAGTTCAAGAGCTTCGCATAGGAAGGAACTTTCGAAGTTGGTGTTTCGGAGGGTAAGTTTTTTTTTTTAATAACTTGTTATAGAAAAACTAGATTACCAACAAAATGAGGATTTTTAAAAGATCAAAAAAACATTCTGTAAAATTGAAATGAATATTTAAAAATAAATCTAAAGTCCACTCCACAAATATGGTAGACAAATGGTTAAAAAATTATCACTACGTTAAAACTGTAAATAAATACTATTACATTTTTTCAAAATGTATCAAGAAATGATATTTTACAAAAATCCTTTTACCACAATGTGTATTTGAGGTTTAAGAACTTTTTATGCAATGAAAAAATTTTTGATAAAAATGCTGATTATCTTCATTGCATGTCATGAATATAAATAGAAAAAAAAATTCAAAATCGAATCATTCGAGTTTTTTTTTATTTTAGTTACTTTATATTAAAAAAAATTATTTTCTACTCTATACATTGCGATTAAACTTTCCAAAGAATTGGTTCTTAATCTTCTAATCACATTTTATTTCGCGAATAATTGTGATGAGTTTTCTCCTTTCGTACCCATTTCGTATTTAAATTGAGATTTCAGTTTCTCTGATTTATTCTCCCTCTTTAAAATATAAATGGCTTCCGCCCTACTTACATAAATATTATCTACAAGATTTATGATTTATTTTTGATTTTTGTTAAAGTAATTGCTTAATTTTTTATTTAGCAACAAAGTTTACATTTTCTTAAACTTTTAAGACGTAAAATTTTTCTAATATTTTTAAATTTATCACAAATATTTGCCTAAACTATCTTTAAATAATATTCATTGTGTGAAAATAATAATTTTAAAGAAAATTATCACATAATAAATAAATAATTGAGAAAGAGTAATTTTTCTGGGTTTGGGCTGTTTAACTCGTCAAAATTCACAGGTTTGGTATGAAGTGGGAGTGAAATTAATGTTTTTTTATTTTGACTAATAAAAATAAGATGTAATTTGGCGATTATTTCAATAGTTTTTATAAACAAATTCAGAGTTTGGGTATTTTTTAACAAATAGGCTTCATTTATTTAAACGGAATGAAGTAACAATGTCTTTCCAAACACTGTTTATTATGATGCGTTACAAATACACAAGAATTAATTATTATTTAAATAATTTGCATAAACAAATTCAGAATATTAATATGTTGTAACGAATGCCACGAATTTGTGTGGTTACTGTAATAACTATTACTTATTATGTGTACTCAGCTGACAATAATTATTACTTGTTTAGATAAATTTATATATTTATTATAAATAAATAAAAAGAAAAATGTGATTTCAAAATTAAGAGCAGTTTTCTTAAAATAAATGATTCCATATAATATAGTGACTATATCTTATTATAATGCACCCGAATATAATTACTAATTGCTTATACAAATGTATTAATTTATTATAAATAAATAAACAGTAGACAGTGATTTGTTAAAAATTTGGAGTAGTCTTATTTTTAAAAACGATTTCTTACTATAATAAATATATTTTAGTATGGTTACTCATCTGACAATAACTATTCCCTTTACGTAAATTAAATTTTTTGTTGACAAATAAAAAGAGAAAGTTCTTTTTTTTTTAATTAACAGCAAAAAAATTCGAATTTTCAACAAATAAAAATTTTTCAGCCAACAAATAAATAAATATAAATCTATTTTTTTTAACAAAAAACAAACATTTTAACCTAAATAAGATCCAACATTAAAAAATGAAAAATTAACACTTTTACATGAAGAATTAATTTTAAACCACAAAAAAGGATTTTCGACTAAACAATTACATTATCAAGCAAAGAAATAAGCCTGCAATCAAAAAAAATCTAACAATGTAATTTATACTCAATTAAAAAAGATTTTTTTAACAAAAAGGTTCAACTTTCCATCAGTCAGATGAATTTTCAACTCAAATTATAAATTTTCAACAATATAGATTTCTTAAGAAAGTGATTCAGCCAAATCTTCTTTAAAAAATTTGAATACTCAAGCAAAAAAGAATAATATTCAACCAAAACGTTTAATTTTTATAAAAAAGTTAAATACCTACCAAAGCAGATGAATTCTTAAATAATTAACATACATTTTTAAAAAAATAGTTCATTTTTCTGTTAAAAAGATTTTAGTTCACTTTATATGATCATAATATGAATTTTTAAACAAGAAATAAGTTTCTATGAAAAAAATTATATTTTCAATCCACAGAGACGAATTGCTCCTAAATAAATAAGATGAATTTTTATTGAAAAAATATCGAATTCCTCTCAGAATAGATGAATTTTTATTCAGCAAAAATGTCAAAAAATAGCTGAATTTTCATTTTCAAAAAACTCCAGTTGACTTTTCAAGATTAGAATATTGATTTTTCAACAAAATAATAAGTATCTGTGAAAAAACTTGAATGTTCAATTTTTAAAAACGAATTTTTTCCACCAAAAGGGAGGAATTTTTAAGACAATAGTTGAATACCCTACCAAATAGTTGCATTTTTATCCAAGAAAGAGGAAATATGTATTAAAACAGGTGAATTTTTTATAAAAAACTAATATTATTTTAAAATTCAACTTTCGTTTAGAAAATATTTCAGTTCATTTTTCAACACTTAAATATTTTTTACCAAAAACTAAGTTTGTACAAAAAAGGTCAATTTTCAATTTAAAAAAACTAATTTTTTTCAACCAAAAAGGATGAAATTTTAACAAAATAGATAAGTTCACTAACAAATAGTTGCATTTTATCAAAGAAAGGTGAAATTTCTACTAAAACAGATGAATTTTTAATCAAAAACGACACATTTTTATTTAACTTGAACTTTTCTTTGTAAAAGATTTCAAATTGTCAATTTTTAATAAGAATTAAATTTTTTACGAAATTGTACGACTTTTCAACAAAATATTTTGTTTTTGACCAAACAGTTGCATTTTTGTATAAAAAAGATGAAATTTACCTTAAAACAGATGAATTTTTAATTCCAGCAACAACAAATAATAGTTTTTACGAAATAGTTGAATTTTCAACCAAATAGTTGCATTTTTATTTAAGAAAAATGAAAATTCTATTAGAACAGGTAAATTTTGAAATAAAAATGCTGCAGCACGTTTATCTCAGGAAAGATAAAATTTATCTGACAAAAGATCAAATTTATCTGTCGAAAATATTTATTTCACATACGTGATATGTCAAACGGCTGCGTCTAGGTTCACCGACAAAATTTCCTCCATAAATTTAAAAATCCTCGTAGTATTTACTTTTTAAATCTTCTCACTTTATTTAAATGATTTTAACCAAAAAATCATTCAACTACACTTACATAATGCATAGGCTGCATTTTGGTTAGTTTATACTTTATAGTGAACACTCAACCAAGTTCAGTCCTTTAATTTTGTTGAACAAAAAGCTTTAGTTTCTGTCGACCCTGAGGTAGACTTCAAAAATTGTAAACAAAAACGATAAAGTAGAAACTAACAAAAGTGCAGCCTATGTATTCTGTAAGTGTAGGTGAATGATTTTTTGGTTAAAATTATTTAAATAAAGTGAGACGATTTGAAAAATGAATAACGCGAGGATTTTCAAATTTGCGGAGGAAATATTGTCGGTGAACCTAGACGCAGCTATTTGACATATCACATGTCAAATAAATATTTCCTTCAGATAAACGTGCTGCAGCGTTTTTATCCAATTTAAAAATAAAATTCCTTCCCGGGGTTTACTGTGTTCTGACAAGAAAATAGTATTCATGTGTTTTTATTTTAATAACACGTTCAATCCACTACTTTCTTCCCAACTTTGTCCTCTTGTTTGAAGTCCGATTGTACTAAATTTCAAAAACCTCAATGCAAAATTTTACTGGAAAGGGGGAGGGTCGGTAAGGCCGGTTTTTAGCCTAATTTATTTTTGGACCAAAAAATCTGAAAAAATCATGGTAGTATCCTATAAGTATCCCGAGTCGATTGCACGCTAAACGGACTACCCTCCACCCCCCCAGACACCCCCACCCTCCTATAAATATAGGAAACATCACTACCCACCAACTGTATTTTCGAGAGATTTGACACTCTTAAACCTTGAACCTGACGCGATAAAGGTCAGCGGACACCAGGTTCGTAATCAGCGACCCCAAAAACCTATAACATATTTTTTTTTTATTTTTTTACCGTTTTCTCTCGATTTGACCTTTCAATGACCTTGAAACTCGATAAAGTCGACTATTTAGCAGAAAACTAACTTATTGCTTACAATTCTTATTTTATTGTAGGAAAGTAAACTGGAATCCTCTTTGGATAAAATTTAACTACTGTAATTGTTTATAACAATAATAATTGTATGATTTATAAATTAATTAATTCAAATAAAATCCACCCAAATAGGAATTTCGAAAATTCTTCGAAGAATAAAATGAGGTTTTGATCTCTTTTTGACAATTTTATAATTTATTTCAAAGATAAGCGGCCTTTGAGATTGATTTACGTAGTGTACATCCTGAAATCCAGAGTGCCAGAACTATTTTGTCTCTCTCCTGTTTTTTCTCTTTCTTGTTTCTCTCTCTCTGTTTTGTGACGCTTAAGTGAGTACTTAATCTAGGAACACTAAATCCAGGTCAGACCTCATTTATTAGAAGGTTTTTTTTTAATTCACCTGTTCTAGACGAAATTTGATCTTTCTTCAATAAAAATACAACTGTTCGGTTGAAAATTCAGCTTCTTTTTTAATTCTTACTTTTTTTTATTTCAAAATTTACCTGTTCTAATAGAAGTTTGGTTTTTTTTTTGATAAAAATGCAATTATTTGGTTGTAAATTCCATTCTTTTGTTGAAATTTCAACTGTTTCAGATAAAATTCACTTTTAGTTCAAATTAATATTTTGTTGTTAAAAAGAGAACTGAAATCTTATCTGGGTAAAAATTCAACTATTTTTGTTGTTGCTTGAATTAAAAAATCATCTGGTTTAATGTCAATTTCATCTATCTTAAACAAAAATGCAACTGTTTAGTCAAAAATAAAATGTTTTGTTGAAAAGTTACACTATATCGAAAAAAATTTTATTTTGTTAAGAATTTATATTTGGAAATCTGTTATAAATAAAAGTTCTAACTTAAACAAAAAAAATCTATCGTTTTTGATAAAAAATTCATCTGTTTTAGTGGAAATTTCACCTTTCATGGATAAAATGCATCTGTTTTAAGAGAAATTTCATCTTTCTTTGACAAAAATGCAACTGTTTGGTTGAAAATTAAACTATTTTATTGAAAAGTCATACTTATCAGTTGAAAATTATATTTTTTTGTTCAAAATTGAACTTTTTCGTAGAAAATTTACTTTTTTATTAAAGGCTTTTATTTTGGTGCTGAAAAATGAACTAAAATATTTACTAAATGAAAGTTTGAACTGTACAAAGTATTAGTTTTATATACAAAGACATCACCTGTTTTAATACATATTTCTTCTTTCTTGGAAGAAATGCAAATATTTGTTAGTGAATTCATCTATTTTGTTAAAAATTCACGCTTTTTGGTTGAAAAAAATTATTTTTTTTTAAATTCACAATTCAACATTTTTCGTATAAACTTATTTTTTGGTAAAAAAATCTATACTTTGATTTATAAAAGTCAACTGGAATCTTTTTTGAATGAAAATTCAACAATTTTTTTGTATTTTTTTTTTTTTTGTTCTGTTTAAATTAAAAATGCATCTGTTTTAAGAGAAATTTCATCTTTCTTTGACAAAAATGCAACTGTTTGGTTGAAAATTAAACTATTTTATTGAAAAGTCATACTTTGTATTTGAAAATTATATTTTTTTATTGAAAATTACATTTTATTGTTGAAAATTGAACTTTTTCGTAGAAAATTTACCTTTTTGTCACAAATTTTTATTTTAGTGCTGAAAAATGAACTGAAATATTTACTAAATGAAAGTTGAACTTTACAGAGTATTAGTTTTTTATAAAAAACATCACCTGTTTTAATACACATTTCCTCTTTTTTGCAAAAAAGGAAACTATTTGGTAGGGAATTCAATTATTTCGTTAAAAATTTAAATTTTTTCGTAGATACTTATTTTTTTGTTGAAAAATCTATATTCTGATCTTGAAAAGTTAACTGGCGTTTTTTTAAAATGAAAATTCAGCTATTTTTTGAAAATTTTTCTCGATAACAATTAATCTGATTTAAAAGAAATTCGATAGTTTTTCGATAACAGTTCATCTTTCTTATTCAAAAGAAATTCGTCTCTGTGGATTGAAAATGCTAGTTTTGCGTAGAAACTTATTTTTTGTTAAAAAATTCATAATTTGATCATGAAAAGTCAATTGAAATCTTTTTTAACAGAAAAATAAACTATTTTTTTGAAAATGTATGTTTTTTATTTAAAAATTCATCTATTTTAGTAAAAGTTGATATATTTTTATAAAAATGAAACGTTTTGGTTGAAAATTCGTCTATTTGATTGAAAGTTGAACCATTTTGTTGAAAAAAATATTTTTAAATTAAGTATTCAACTACGTGGGTAAAAGTTAATTACATTGGTAATTTTTTTTGATTGCAGGCTTATGTCTTTGGTTGAAAATGTAACAGTTTAGTCGAAAATCCTTTTTTGGAGTTTAAAATTAATTCTTTAGGTAAAAATGTAACTTTTCCATTTTTTAATGTTGGATCTTATTCAGGTGAAAATGTTCGCTTCTTGGTAAGAAAGTAATTTATTTCTTTCTTGGCTGAAAAATATTTATTTGTTGAAAATTCGTATTTTTTTGCTGTTAATTTTGAAAAAAGAACTTTTTTTTTATTTGTCAATCAAAAATTAAATTAATCATAAATCAATTTGCGTAAAGGGAATAGTTATTGTCAGAAGATTAACCATACTAAAGAATATGTATTATGATAATAAATCATTTTCGGTAAGAAAACTACTCTAAAATTTTAAGAAATCATTTTCTACTGTTTATTTAGTTATAAAAAGTTTATAAATTTGTATAAGCAATTAGTAATTATATTCGGATGCATTATAATAAGATATAGTTACTATATTATATGGAATAATTTATTCTAAGATCCCATCAGTAACTCACCAACTTATAGCCCTATATGCTTCAAGACACTTAAAATTATTTAGCGTAGTGTTTTCTTTTTCGGGTCGCGCATAAAGATTTCAAACTCAGATTTTCAAAAATGAAAATAGCGGATGCAATATCATGATCATAAAAGCACGTTTCAGTTACAATAGACGAAAAGTGTAAAATTAAAATTTTATTTCCCTAGGCAACTTTGTGATTCCGAGAGTAGGGATCATCAAAACTTAGCGCTTCAATTTCGACTGAAAAGATGCCTTCTAATGACAAAAAAACCGTCAATTTAGAAAAAAGACTGAAAAGAGCTGAACGAAAACTCAAAGAATTAAAAGCTTTATATGACATCCAGTTGAAGGAACAAGAAGAAGACTTTCTACCTTCTCCTTCTCTAGGAAACAAGGAAAACATACCCGATGTTATAACTCCTGGTCCATCATCATCAAAACCTAGACGTAATAAAGCCAAAGAAAATACAGAGGTTTCTTACAGAGATATGTATTATGCTCTGAAGAAAATGTTTCCCGACATGGATCCTAAATTTATTAAAAAGAAATGCAACAATCCTCCGTTCGAAATCAATGGACTTAGTAAAGAGGAGCAGCTAAGCATGCTGGCTGAAATTTTGTTGAATGAAGGAGATCACAGTCAGTTAGAGGTCGATAAGGATGAGCAATATGAAAAATTATTGGGCATATTTCCTCAAGCCGATCCCACTTATTTGAGGGACTTTGTCGATAAAAATTATCATATTCCGAACAGTCTGAAGAATTTTGTGGACAGGAATTTGGAACAACCGAATTATCCCACTGTTGAAGAATATCGGAAGAAAATTAAAGTTACGGAGCAAGTTAAGGAATACACAACCCAGTTCTCGATTAAAAAGTTTCTGCAAATATTTCCGGATCCAGTGGCTTATTTCGAGAATCCTGATAGAAGGATGAAGTACGATGCTGTGGTTAACGAGTTTTTGAAGGAAATATTCTGCAAGCATAAGGTGAATTTAATTTATTATACGAGGTGTGTTCAAAAAATAAGGTGACTTTATGGTTTTCTCAAAAAATATTAATTTATTCCTCAATATTTATGTTGTCCCCTTTGAAGTAATCCCCCTCAGATATAATACACTTGTGCCAACGCTTTTTCCAATCATCGAATCACTTCTGATAATAATTTTGTGGTATAGCCTTGAGTTCTTTCAGCGATGCAGTTTTTATCTCCTCAATCGTTGAAAATCGATGTCCTTTCATGGGTCTCTTCAGTTTTTGGAAAAGAAAAAAGTCACTGGGGGCCAAATCTGGTGAATATCATTATTGACTTCATTCAACATCTCCTAAGCGATGGTCATGCGATGGATCTTTTGATCAAAATCAAGCAGTTTTGGAACCAATTTCGCTGACACACGTCTCATGCCCAAAACGTCCGAAAAGATAGCATGGCATGAGCCAACCGATATGCCAACATCTTCAGCAACTTCTCTGATGGTAATTCGGCGATTTTTCAACACCATTTCTTCCACTGCTTGAACGTTTTCATCTGTTGTTGACGCGCTGGGACGTCCAGGACGAGGATCGTCTTCGACATCCTCTCGGCCTTCTTGGAACAGCTTGTACCACTTATACACATTTTTCTTACACAGAGTAGACTCACCGTATGCAACTGTCAACATTTCAAGAGTTTTAGAGCA
>NC_046661.1:82849382-82865392 GCF_010883055.1 Belonocnema kinseyi | reverse complement strand
AACTGTGAACATATGATCGTGACGAGTGTACCAACACAACAAAACAAAAAATTTAAAACTTGAATGTACGTAGCCCGCGAAAATTGAAAAGTCACTTTACTTCTTGAACACACCTCGTATATTGAAAATTAAATTAATAATCTTCCTACAATAATTAAAAATATTATTATTGAATAAATTCTTGATTTATTAAATAAATTTAAAAATAATTGAATTAAAATTGAGCATAATAAATTAAACCTAAAATTAATGGATGTATATTTTTTTTAACTTCAAGATACTAATAAAATTTGTATACATATAATGAAAATAAATAAAAATAGATTTTAGTTTTTTTTATAGCATGAAAAGTCAGGAAATTTCTTTTAAAGTTAGGGAAGTTTTGCGTGATTCTTAATTTTAGACGAAAATAATTTAGATGAAAATTTGTTTTTTTTTCTGGTTGAAAATTAATTTTTTAACTAAAAATTTAACTATTGCATTTTTATTTTTCAAGTTTAAAATTCATTTATTTCGTTTAAAATGTGCTTTTTATGGTACGAAGTGAATTTTTTTATTTGAGTTGAAAATTCCTCTCTTTTGTTGAACATTTGATCATTTTGTTGAAAAATGATTATTTTTTTAATTGATCATTTATTTTTAAGCAAAGATGAGACTATTCAGTTGAAGATTCGTCATTTTAGTTGAAAATTGATCTCCTAGATGAAATATTTATCATTTTGTCGTGAAGAATAATCTTATTAACTAAAAATGTATGTATGCCCTTTTTGGTTAAAAATTTATATTTTTACTTGAATATGTAAACTCTTTGGCTGAAAAATTACCTTTTTGATTATAAATTCAACTGCTTTGTTAAAATTTATATAACTTAGTGAAAAAGTCCATTTTTTTATTTCATGTTCAACTACTTTGATATAAAATTCAACGATTTGGTTAACAATGAACTTTCATGTTGAAAATTCGTTTAATATAAAAATAAATTTAATCTAATTTGTTTGAAAATCCAATAATTTTGTGAATACGTAATTTTTTTGGTTAAATATTTAGCGATTTTGTTAAAAATTCATCTTTTTGGATTAAAAATTCAACTATTTAATTGACAATTCACTTTTTCTTAATTGACGTATTTGGTTGAAAATTAGTTCTTTTACCAGAAACTTAATCTTCTTTTCTGAAAATATGTATATATTTCTTTTAAATTGTAATATGAAATTGAATAAAAATTCTTTTATTTTGTAAACGAACCTTTTAATTACTGGATTGAACTTTTTTTAATTCATGTATTTTGTTAAAGATTCTTCCTTTTTGTTGGAAAATCAATCTTCTTGGTTAAAATTGATCTTTTTGCTTGAAAATTCGACAACTTGGTTGAAAGTTAAACTGCTTTGTAAAAAATACATTTTTGGAAATTTTATTTTTGATATTCAAAATTATCCAATTTCAAGAATTTTAATTTATAAATCTTTAAAATTGAAGATTTTTTATTCTTGAAAATTTAGAATATTAAGCATTTGTTCTTCAAAATTTAATTATTTAAAGAAAACATTCAAAATTACATTGTTATTATATTATTATTGCAATTCCCATTTTCATAGTGAATTATTTTATATCTTTTAAGTATCTCTTAATAAATTTATTTATTTAATAAATTTAATTTAATTAATTATATTTTATTTTACTTTAAATTGAAGCACATATTTTAATTTAGTGACTAGGCAATCAAAATAAGAAACGTGTATTATTTTTGCTAGTAGTTCATATTATTTAAAAGTTCTAAAAGTTTACATTTTAATGATACGAATTCCATGTTTATCTTTAATCAAAAAAAATAATCGTCGAACGCCCGACAGAAGTGATAACTTCATATGATGTAAATTGAAGTGGTTTTTTTTCAACTTTTTAAACATGAAAAATAGTTCAAATACACTGAATAATTACATAACACTTCAGTAATCGTGCACAAAATCGTAAATCAATTCACGCACGTATACGAACCACGAAATTCAAGAAGAACGCATGCCGCTATACCGTGCTGTATATGTGAGCGCATGCCGCTGGAGATCCTTTAGGTAGAGCTGTGTCACAACCTCCCACTGTTTTAATTGGCTGCGATTAAACCGGAACCGGAAGTGATGAAAAGCGCGCGATTTTCAAATCAAATTTTACAATAAACTTACAATTTTTAAGAATCAAATGAGGAAGAATATAATATGCAATATGAAAATATGAAAACTGTATGATATATATATATATATATATATATATTTAGAAAAAATAAAAAATAAGCTATTCTATTTTTTGTTTAAAAGTTACTTTTTTGGTTGAAAATTCAGGTATTTTTATGAGAATTCGTATTTTTTAGGAGAAAATTAATCTTATTGGTTAAAAATTGATCTTTTTAGTATATAATTTTTTTAATTACTGAAGAATTTAATTATTTTATTAAAAATTCCTTTTTTGGGTCGCAAATTAATTTTTTTTTTAATAAAAAATTTAACGGTTCCATTTTGAGTTCAAAATCGATATTTTTTAGCTGAAAATTCATGTATTTAGTTAAGATTAGTGTTTTTGGTCGGGAATTATTCTTTTTGTCTACAATATTTTGTTAAAAACTCGTTTTTTGTTTAATTGAAATTTTTTTTTTTTATGTCAAATTAATTATTCGGCATTTGGTTGAAAAGTAATCTTTTATATTTGAAAATTCAACTATTTGATTCAAAATTGATGCATTTTATAAAAAGTTAATTTTTCCGGTAAAAAATTATTAACGTTCGTGTTCGAAAATTCATTTTCTTGTGAGAAAAATTCAACATTTTTGTTAAAAATGTATTTCTTTGGTTGGAATTTCAAATATTTCGTGGAAAATTTATTTTTTAAATAAAAATTTGTTTGTTTGTTGAAAACTGAATTAAATATTTTGTTAAAAATTCTCCGTTTTTTGTTTGAAAATAATTTTCATAACTAAAAGTTAACATTCAATTTTGGTTGAAAAGTAATCATCTTTAGTTGAAAATTCAACTACTTGGTTAAAAAATCGTGTATTTTGTAGAAAATTAATGCTTGTGTTTGAAAATTCATGTTTTTGTGTTTGAAAATTAATCTTGATGGCTAAAAATTAATCTTTTTGGTTAGAAATTTAACTTTTTAGTTACAAATTCAATTTATTATTTATTTATTTTCTTGAAAATTTGTCTTTTTGGTCGAAAAATTATCTTTTTGGTTGGAAATTCATCTTTATGGTTAGAATTTCAACTATTTGGTTAAAAATTCATTTTTTTTGTAAAAGATTCATAATTTTCGTTGCAAATTAATCTCTTTGATTTTAATTTCACTTTTTTGATAGAGGTAGAACTATTCGGTTAAAAATTCAATTTATGGAGTGAAGATTTATAATTTTTATTAAAAATATGTCTTCTTGGGTAGAAAAAAAATTATCTTTCTGGTTGAAATTTCATAAATTTTGTTAAGGATTCGAATTTTTTATTAAAAAATTATTGTATTGGTTAGTTCATAATTTCCGTTCAAATTCATCTTTTTAGTTGATAAATCATCATAGTCATTATCGGTTGAAACATAATTTTTTTACAAAAAATGTACTATTTCACCTTTGGTTAAGAATATAAAATTTACCTTTTTAGTTGAAAATTCGACTTTTTTGGTATGAAATTAATCTTTTTGAAGAAAGATTCATCATTTCAATACAAGATTGTTTTCGTTGAAAATTAATTTTCTTAAATGAAAGTTTAACTATTCCATTTTTTGTTGAAAAATGATCTTTTTTAGTTAAAAATTCATGTACTTTGTTGAAAAATCATTTTCTTTTTGTTACAAAAATAATGTTATTGGTTGAAAACTCACCTATTTGGTTAAAAGAAATTTTTAAATTGAAAATTTCACTTGAAATTTCAGTTTTCTGCTTCAAAAGTGATATAATTTGCTTACAAAAATCTTCCGGTTGAAAATATTAATTCTTGTAACTGAAGATTTAAGTAATCAATTTTTTGTATGAAAGTTACTTCTTTAAGTTGAAAATTCATATATTTGATTAAAAATTCGTCCTTTTTGGAAAAAAAAGTTTTGTTCTAAAACCTAGTTAACTTTTCTATTCCCTCTATAGTCACATCATTTGTATATCTTTCATGGGATGCATTAAAAGTGAATGTGTCTCAAACTTTCGCGCCCTTTATGAGGACTTATGATTCCGGACTAATCGCGATGCGCAGTGACAAGTCTGTGCGAGCCTGCGTGAGCTTGTGACTCAACTCAGTGTGAGTGTTAGAGCGAAGCATGAAGAAAATGAGAGAGAGAGGAGCGAGAGAGAACGAGAGAGAGAGAGAGGCGAGAAGGAAAGAAGCGAAGGAGAAGTAGAGGAAGCGTTACCGTGACCGTTACCTGGTTTTTCGAGTTCACATGAAGTCATAAGAAGTTATCACTTGAAAAATATTTTTTTTTAGTAGGTCTTAAGAAAATGGTTTTAAAATTGCAGGTTCTCACCATATCTCAAGTCTACAGAAACCGAAGGTACCATTTGAGTCTAACAGCGAGCGATTTAAACGAAATTCCACCCGATTTGAAACATAAACGAAAATGTTTGATCATGCCGACTGAAAATGTTCCTCTTCTCCAAGAAATGGCCTATGTTCGACACAAGATGAGAATTGTCGCTTTCCTCGAGGAAATCAAGAGAAGCGAGGCAAGAGAATTTGAAGAATTAAGGGTGAGTACATTGAAACCTGGATTTAAGAAACCTGTCTTGAATACGCTCCTAGAATTTCAGTCCTCGGCATTTAGGTGATGTAAGGACCGCGGTACCGGAAGAGAGGTGAAGCTCAGTCATGTGTAACAAATATAGGTGTAGCGACAAATTGGGCAATGCGCGGGTACTCATGCGCACGTGTTGCGTAATATTATGTATTTGAATTGGAAATGGTTCACACGGCTCTGCATGTTTACGTTTGGATACCCTGGATTTACGATCAAGGCTACTTCAAGCTATGTCTTGAACTGTCTTTAAATCCAGGTTCCAGTGCCCTTTTTGTTAAAAATTTTACTGTTTCATTGAAAATTTAACTACTGTGTCAAAAAGAAATCTCTGGATGTCGAAAATTTTTTGTGAGAGGGGGAAACAACTCAGGTTTGTTGTTGTAATTTGGAGTAATCTATTTTTAATCAAAAAATAAACTTTCAATACAAAAAATTGTAGAGTAATCCACTTTTAATCCAGTTAATATCAAGTAAATTATGTAATCCAAGTAATTATCATAACTTGTCATTCACAGTAATTTCATAAGTAATTCAAATAGTTTTCAGCCACTTTCATAAAAATATTATTTTTTGTTATGGAAAATTAATTTTATTAACTGCTGATATAACTATTCCATAGTTTGTTATAAATTGATCTCTTTTAGTTAAAAATTGAGGTACGTTGTTAAAAATCCGTCTTTGTTAGTGAACAATTTAACAGAAAATTCTATACTTTTTGGGTTAAAAGTTAATTTTTTTCCAGCTAAAATTTAACTATTCACTATTCAGTTGCCAATTTATTATTTTCACTTGAAAATTCAAGTTTCCGGTTAAACTTTCATGTATTTTGTTAGAAATTTGTCTTTTTAAGTAGAAAAATATTGTTCGTGGTTAAAAATAATTTTTTAAATCTTAACTACGTGCTTGAAACTTAAACAATTTTGTAAAAACTTATTTTTTGGCTATTTTTTCTTGTAAAAAATTTGGTTTTAAAAGTCTAAAATGTAACTATTCCATGTTTTTATTGAAAATTGATCTGCTTTAGTTGATGATTTAATTATTTTCTAGAAACCTCTTTTTTTGGTAGAAAATTAACCTTCTTGGTTGAAAATTCCTGTTTTTGGTTAAAAATTCAACTATTTGTTTAAAACTTCCTCTATTTTTTGTAAAATAGACAGTTTTTAAAAAAGTGTTGTTTTATGTTGAAATGGCAACTGCCCGGTTGAAAATTCGTCTTTTCGGTGTAGGATTCAACTATATTGTTACATATTATCTTGTTTTTTACTTAAATCGTTTTTAATTTATAGAATTAAAATCCTTTTTGGTTAAAAGATCAACTTTTACATTTATTGTTAAAAGTTCATCTCGTTTCGTTGAAAAATAAATTTCTTTGTGGAGAATTCAACCATTTTGTTAGTCATTTTTTTAAGATTCATAATTTAAGTTGAAAATTCATCTCTCTGGTTAAAACTTTAAATATTTTGTCAAAAATTCTTTTTATTTTGTTAAAAAATAATTTAATAACAAATTTAAATCAATACAAAAAATTATATTAAAATAAATTAAATTAAAAATTCATTTTATCAACTGACAATTAAAGTCTTCTATTTGGGACTCTATACTTATTTTTTTTAGTGAAAAATTGATCTATTTGTTGGCAAATTCAGGTTTTTTTTTGAAAATTCTTTTTTTTTCGTAAAAAATTTGACTTTTTATATTAAAAATGTAACTATTCTATTTTTTGTTAAAAATTTATCTCTTACAATCGAAAATTCACCTGTTTCATTGACAATTTTTTTTCTAGTTTAAAATTAGCCTACTTCGTCGAAAGTTTTCTTTGTTCTGTTAATAATTCATTTCTTGTGGAAAATGAATATACTCGGATGTAAATTAATGTTTTTGGTTGAAAATTCGATTAATTTGTTAAAAATTAATCTAATTTGTTGACATTTACACAATTTTGTGAAACATAATTTATGTTGTTTTCCTATTTTCTTAAAAATCAGTTGTTTTTTTTTGTTAAAAAATCAACTGTTTGGTTGGTACTTAACATTTCTGTTTCAAACTCATCCATGGTGCAAAATTTAACGACTTTGTTAAAAAATTGTTGTTTATTGTTTGAAAATATAGTTTATAATTGAATATTTAACTATTTCAGTTAAATATTGATCCCTTTTTAAAAAATATATAATGCTTTCTTCAATTTGTCTTTTTTGCTTAAAATTCAATTACATTGGTAGAAAATTTAATCAATTAGTCGATAAAGGTCAATCTTGACTTTTTTACTTGAAAATTCACAAAGGTTAAAAATTCAAATATTAAGTTGATAGTTAACTTTGTTTTCAAACTCACCTTTGTTTAAAAATTTAAATACTTTTTTTCAAAAATCATTGTTTTTTGTTTGAAAATATATTTTTAAACTGAGTATTTTAACTATTTTAGTTGAAAATCTATCTCTTTATTTAAAAATTTAAAGTTTTTTTCATTTGTCTTTTTGTGTTAAAAATTTCACTATATTTGTAAAAATTTTAACTATTTAGTTCACACTTGACTTTTTTGGTTGAAAATTCATATATCTTGTTGACAATTCAACTGTGTGGTTGAAACTTGATCTAATTTGTTGAAAATTAAACAATTCTATTAAAAAGTATTTTTTTGGTTATTCAACTATTTTGTTGGAGACTCGTCTTTTTCTTAAGTTCAACTATTTTTTTATATAAATTATAAGGGATCATTCACAAATTACGTAACGCGTTTTTCTTTTGTTTAAATAAAGATGAGAATATAATTTCCTTGAAGTGAACAGAGATAAAGCGATATGGAAAAAGACAAACGCGTTACGTAATTGAGATGACGGATGCAACAATTCGATAAGCGCTCGAACCCGCGTAGAAGTATTGTCCAGCCGGGAAAATCTATCGATAAAAAAAGTGGTCGAAACGTACAACAAAATATACATTCGTAATCAGCTTGACGTGGCCGACAAGGTTTTCTTGTGAAACTTTTTGATTCGATAATTATTACTTAAGATAAACAATAAAAACTTAGAAATTTTTCTGATCAGAAATCGATGTTTGTTAAAACACAACTCACGATTATTCAGCCGTTTTTTGATAAAAATGCTTGAAATTTGTATTTTGTATTTTCAATATATAAGCGATAACTATAAACAACGCACTTTGTTTAAAACGCGAATATGTTTGTATTTATTAAATAGCAAATTAATTCCGAACGAAAACCACGTTTCGCCAACTTCGACCAGTGGGACAGTCATCGAAAAAATATTAGTTAAAATAACTTGCCGCGAGAAGCTTGTTCAGTAGACTTTAAGAAAGTTTTTCTGAAAATATAAAGGAAATTGGTCAAAAATTGTAGAAATGGCAGCGACTTGAAGTCAAAACACGCTGCCGCTGAAGCATTTTGTTGCTCTTTGGCGCTGCTGGCTAGTTGCTTAGGAACAAAGGCCGGTAAGCGGAGCACTGCAGAGGCAACGTGTGTTGACTTCAACTCGCTGCTATTTCCACAATTTTCGACCGACTTTCTTCAAATTTTCAGAAAAACTTTTTCAAAGTCTAGTGAACAACTTTCTCACGATAACTGACTTCAACTAACATTTTTTCGATGACCGTCCCACTAGTCGAAGTTGGAAAAACGTGGGTTTCGTTCTGAATCAATTTGTTATTAAACAAACAAACAAATATTAGTGTTTTAAATCAAGTGCGTTGTTTATAGTCATCTCTTATATATTGAGAATACACTATACAAATTTCAAGCATTTTTATCAACAAATGGCCGAATAATCGCGAGTTGTGTTTTACAAAACTTCGATTTCTGATCGGAAAATAGTCTAAATTTTTATTGCTTATCTTGAGTAATAATTATCGAATCAAAAATTTTCACAAGAAAACCTTGTCGGCCACGTCAAGCTGAATACGAATGTATATTTTGTTTAACGTTTCGACCACTTTTTTTTATCGATAGATTTTCCCGGCTGGACAAAACTTCTACACGGGTTCGAGCGCTTATCGAGTTGTTGCTGAAAATGATTTTTTCTGCTTCAAAATTTAACTATTTTCTTGAAAATCCATTTTTTATTAAAAATTATTTTTAATCGGAAAATTTAACTATTTTATTTTGGGTTTAAAAATTATATTTTTTCAATTGGACATTCAACTATGCCATCATTTAATGTAATCCAGAGTGATTTGGTATATAGAGGTAATCCAGCGTAATCCGATATACACTGAACTCCGGATTCTGGGCGACCCGACATTTGTCCAACTTCACACTTGACTGCTTGTCTCCCCTCCTGACCGCCCTTGACAGCATATACGTTTGGATAGTTAGTGCCGTATCAAAAGTTGCTTAGATCGTGTCTCTCTGGGCCCAAAATCGGGAGTCAAGTCTAATACAGAGTAATCCTCGTCCACTGGACTGCATTTTTAGGAGTTGTTTTGCCCTCGAAAATTCTTCAGTCATTCAACCACTTTATAAAATTCTCGTTCATTAAAAAAAATTATGTTCCTTTACAGGAAAAAGGAATGCTGCTCGAGTGTCAATGTTGCTTCAACAATGAATGCATGCCCATGAAATGTTATGTCTGTGAAAAAGGACATCTTTTCTGTCATGAGTGCATTCTCAGAGGAACCGAATACAAAATGGCTGAAGGTTTAACCCATATAACTTGTTTATCAAGTTGTGATAGTAATTTTAGCCTTTCGGTACTGCAAGAAGTATTACCTCCAACAACATTCAGCATTCTTCTGAAAAAGAGACAGGAAGCGGAAGTCAAGGCAGCAGGATTAGAAGGACTTGTCTCTTGTCCGTTCTGCCATTTTTCCTCGATTCCTCCACCCGAGAGCAAAGTCTTCAAGTGCTTAAATCCGGAATGTATGAAGGAAACTTGTCCGTAAGCATTCCCTATTTAACTAACTATAATATTTACATACAATTTTTCTGAAGAAAAAAAAACTTAATTTTTGCTTGAAACATTCATCATTTGTAAACATAAATAGTTTAGCAATATTCTTCGTGAAAAGCTGAAGAAAAAAGTCTCTCGGGAGATTTTCCTCAGATCTTTAGTTTTCCTGCTAGAGCAGTTTGAAAATGGACCAATCGTGCGCGACGATCCATGGAGCATGCGCAATAGGTGTAGAGGTTCTATTGGTTCATATTCAAATATGTTTAACTCAACAACTAATCACCTGATAAAGATGGTTCTAGATACTTTTGTTTACTGTTTTTTCAAACGGAAAATCCTCATCTTGTGCGAGAACCCAGGGATTGGTCAGAAAAAGTCAGGAATTTTGAAAAAATTCTTTCCAAAGTTAGAAAATTTATATAAGAGGGACTTTAAATAACTGTTAAGGATACTAAATTAAAATTTTGAAATTGTTTTTTTCCGCTTATGGAAGATCCTGTTTTAAAAGTGTTACAAGATTAATATTTTCGTCTTTGAACATCATTACTCAGAGACAATGAAAAATTAGTCAAGTAAAAATGAGGAAATTTTGAAAATGAAATGGAAAACGGCCATGAAAATTAAACAACTTTTCTGAAAATTTATCTTTTTCGTTAATTTATCAGTTTTAATAGAAATTTCTGGTTAAAAATTAATTTGTTCTGTCTGTGGATTCAACTATTTTGTTAAAAATTCGTCCTTTTTGTTGAATTTCACTATTTTTTATATAAAATTTAAATATTTTTGATCTAATTATCTACTTTTACATTATTCGTTGAAAACTCATCTTTTTGATTGAAAGTTCAACTATCTTGTTGAAATATTCGTTTTTTGGTTTAAAATTAATTTTTTTAATTTGTTGGTAGAAAAATAATCTTCTTGGTTTGAACTATCCTCTTTTTCAGTTTAGAATGCGTAATTCGAAAATCTGGCCGTAAACACATTTTCTATTTTAGATTTTTCAGTTTTTAGCATACATTTCAATGTAAGAATTTTAAAATGCAGTTTTAGAGCTTTAAACAATTAAAAATTAGAAGCGTTTAAAATCAAAGATTTTTTATTCAAACACTATCTTAGTTGATCAACGGTGAATATAAATCTATTAATGATTTTTTTAAATTGAATTTTACTTTAAGATTTAAAAATTAAATCATAATTGATTGTATCATGCCCGGGAATTTTACAAATTTTTAGAAGAAAAATCTGTCCAAGTTCGATTTCAACAGTTTTTAAAATAATTCGTTGACTTATTATCTTTTTCAATTATGCTGCTATTCAGTTTACAATGCGTAATTCAAAATCTTTTACTCAAAAATTTTTTCATTTTAGATTTTTATTTTAAGGCTTACATTTTTAATTTTAATAATTTTAAAATGCTTTATTGAATACTTGAACAATTGAAAATTAAAAGCGCTTAGAGTTAAACATTTTTGATCAAAACTATTTTTATTCAATAAATAAAAATAAATAAATAATTTTTTTTAATATCTGTAATTTAAGTATTAAAAAGTGAACAAAAATCGATTTGGCAAAACAATTTTTAAAAAAGTTCAAAATTTAAGAATTTCCAAATTTTAACGTTGAAAATTAACCGGTTTCAATTTGAAAGTCTAAATTTAAAATATTGTTTTAGTATAAAATATTTCATTTTTAATCCAATCAATATTAATTTTTTTGAATTAAGAATATATTTGAAAAATAATGTACAAATGCACATTTGTAGAAAAAATGTGAGTAATTTAGGAGATATTTAGGAGTTTTAAAAAGATTCAAAATTATCGTGCAAGTTTTAAAAAGTTTCCTTAAAATCTTCCAAAATAATTTTTGAACATTTCGTAAATATTTTAAAACCTTTTTAATTATTCCCTTAAAATAATTTTTTAATTTCCTTAGGAATCTTAAGAAAAAATTTTTATTCTTTCAAAGCCTTTCACAGTTCTTGAAAGCTTCTAATTTTTTTTTGTTTAAAATCTGCAAAAATCTAAATCTTTTCAAAACTTCCACATATCCTTTAAAATCACACAAATTTCGCCTACAAATAATAAACGTTCAATTGTTATTTATACAGCCAAATTTTAATGAAATTTTCTCAATTTTGCAGGATTTCCTTAAAATTGTAGAAAAAATGTAATTAATTTTGTCAGATATTTAGAAGTTCTGACAAATATTCACAAATAATTTTAAATTTCAACAAATTTAAAACAACTTAATCCATTTTCTAAATTAAAATAATTGAATTTCTAATTTGGAAGTGGAAACATTTTTATCGTGAGTGTTCGATTTTTTTAATCGTGATTTGGAATCAGTTCACAATTTTAGAATGCCCAGATTTTAACGTTAAAAATTAATCTGTTTCAATTGGAAAGTCTTATTGGTTAAACAAATGTAAACGCTCCGTTGAAACTTTAAAACTATTTTCAATTTTACAGCATCTTCAAAATAATAGATTTATAATTAAAGGCTTTTATTAAATTTCAAAGATAATTTCACACTAAAATATTCCATTTTTCAATCAATATCTAACTGTTCATTGAAAATCAGTCATTACAAATTAAATATTTAAAACTAAACAAACAAAAAAACTAATTTTTGAATATAGAATTTGGAAGAATTCGAATAAAAAATTTAGAATTTTTTAAAGAATTTTGACCTGCTTTAGAATAATAAAAAAAAATTCCTAGGAAAATTGAAAATGATTTTTGTATTTTAATAAACTAATTTTCAGAGAATATTTATAAAGATTTATATTGATTTACAAAAATTCTCTGATGAATGTGAAAGATTTTAAGAAAATCTCTTTAATTTAGCAGAATTAAAATTTGCAAGTATTTTCAGAATCTTAAAAGTATTAAAAGTAACAATAATTTTAATATGAACAGAGAATTGAATTTTTCAAACACAATTATTATTTTTTGTTGAAAAAAGGTGTTTTTAAAAAACATTTAAATTGTGAATTAAAATAGGCAATTTTACAAAAAAATTCTAATTCTGATAATTGGTTGAAATAGAAAATTTTCGAAAATAATTAAAATTCTGGATTCCAATTGGGAATTTTTCGAAAAGAATTGAAATTTCGGATTTAAACAGGAAATTTTCAATTTTTAACCAATTCATGAATGGAGTTGGAAGTTATCCAGGAGAAAAACAATTGTCAATGGAAAATTGAATTTTGCTAACTAAATTATTATTCTGTGTTAACACGAGGTATTTTCAAACAAAATTTTAATTTTGAATTCGAACAGGAAATTTTACAAAAATGTTCTAATTCTAACGATTGGTTGAAATAGAGAATTTTCGAAAAGAAATAAAATCTGGATTTGAACAGGGAATTATTCGAAAAAAATTAAAATTTCGAATTTAAACAGGGAACTTTTAATTTTTAACCAATTCTGAGTTAGAATTAATATTTTAAATTGCTTAAAATGATAAAATTTTAAACATTTTTTAATTCATTGATTGATTCTTCAGTTTAGAACATTGAAAAGGATAACGTGGATTTCTATTTTTTGAACTGAATTTGAATCTTTGAACTCTAAAATTTATAAAAATTAAATCAATGTGATATGGTAGTGTAAATGCATTTAACTTAAAATTAGTCAATTGAAAAGTGTCAGTAGCTTCCATTTTATAGGCATAAATTATTTAAGATATGAATACAAAATTGTTGAATGAAGCAACTTTTAAACTTCAAATTTCAATGTTTAAAATTCAAGATTTTTCCTTTGAGTGCTTTCTTTTGAAATTTAGTTTTTATTATTTTCAATGGAATAATTTGTAGATTTAGTGTTCGATTTTTGAAATCAAAATTTAAAAAATTCAAATTAGAATAAAATCCAAATTAAAAATCCTATTTAACGTCCAATAATCCAATTGATGCAAACTCCTTAAAAAAAACAAGAATCCATCGAACAAATTTGGACCAGAATGAACAAACAAAAAATGTTCTTAGTAAGCTGAAAAAAATATTCTCATTAAAATAAAAAATAGGAAAGAAAAATGAGAAGGCAAACTGGCTTTTGGTATACTATTTTAGTGTTTTAAAATAAGTGTCATGTTCGTTATTCAGCCATTTTGGATAAATATTCAAAATGTGAGCGTATATTGAAAATTTTTGAGACCACTTTTTTCGAAATTCAAAAATTTTCTGTACGGATATTCATATTATTCAAACAGGCAAACAATTTATCCTAATGACTTCTTTTCTAAAACCAAAATTTATCGGAGTTGTAGCAGTTAAAAAAAAAAAACAAAAAAAAAACACGAAAATCAACACTTTAAGCTAAATAACGCACGATATAAAAAAAGTCAAGAAAAGAAAAATGTATCTTTTCGAATTGCCTGCAGAATTATCATAAAAACTTTTTGAATTTTTTTGAAAAATCGAAAATTCAAATTTTGATAGCATAACAAAACAATGGAAAATCAAAAATTAAATTTTTTCATTCATCTATTTCACAGTATTTCAAAGATTCTCAATTATGTAAATGTATTATCAAAAAAAAAAATTTTTCTTTGCTTCAAAATAACGTACGGCCCACAAATATTCACCGATTTGGACAAAAAAATTTGAAAAAAAACTTATAAAATTTCTAAGAGAGTTAGTAAGCCTATTTTTTTAATCAGGTTTTCAATTTTTTTATAAATAAACAAATATGACGAAAAAAATGGCCATTTCCTCTATTTGACCTTCCCAGTGCTCGTCAATAACAGAAAAATTATTGAAATCGCTTTAGTTGCATAGAGTTACATTAGTTAAGGATATTCTAATATTAGACAATTTACAAACAAAATTTCACTTACGATTATAATTGTTTATATTATAAACAAAGTTAATGTACAACTGCAGAAATCAGGCTTTTTTCGTCAGAAATATTCGTTGTTTTCGATGTGAAATTTTTTTAATTAGAAAATTTTTGAAAATTTGATCGGCAGAAACATTTGGTTTTTTCAATGCCAGTCTTTTCATTTGGAAACTTCACGACAATTTTAGCAACATTCACAATACGTTGATGAATTTTATGATTTCTTCAAACAAATACATTAATTAGACATTTATCGACAGAAAAATTCGTTTTTTTCTATGCCAGCTATTTTAATTCGGAACTTCAGTGAAATTTATAATTTTTCGATCAATTTTATGACTTTTTTAAACACATTTAATAAAAAATGCATTAGTGGGGCATCTGTCGACGGAAAAGTTCTTTTTTGTTTCGATGTAAAACTATTAATTTATATCTTCACAATAAATTCGGCAACGTTTATCATGAGTTGATAAATTTTATATTTATATTTATTCAACCCATTATGAATGTTGCTGAAATTCTAATAAAGTTCCCAACTGAAAATATTGGCATTGAAAACCCCGAATTTTTCTGCCGACAAATGCCCGAATAATCTATTTGTTTATTAAATTTGTTTTTGAAAAATCATACGATTAATCAAAAAATTATGAATTTTTCTCCAATTATCAAAAAGTTCCTAATTTATAAAAATGTACATAGAAAAAAAAAAATTTTGTTGTCGAAAAATACCTGATTACTGAATTTGTTAATTACATTTGTTTATAATATAAAGAATTATAATCTTAAGAGAAAACATCTTTAGTTAATATTACTCTATGAAACTTAGGCGATTTTAACACTTTTCCTGTTATTAACGAGTACCGGGAACGTCAAATAGATAAAATGGCTATTTTTTCGTCATATTTATTTATAAAAAATTGAAAAGTGTAAGGAATATACAAAGACCGACCGCGAGAACCAACTGTCGCGCGCCCTAGGCGCGCTCGAACTTGCAAGCGAAGCGGGCGAATTTAAAAAAAATTTCAAATTACAATAGGAGCATTTTTTGTTTGTTCGTTGTGGTCCAAATTTGCTCGTTGGATTCTTGGATTTTTAAATATCATTTGATGACCGCTAAATTATATTCATGGTTATAAATAATATTTATAACCATGACTTATATTTAGCAATCATCCATGACTCTTTCTTCCGTCGCCTGAGCATCCTAACCTCACCTGTCATTTGATTTAGAGTAAGCCAATCGCGCGAAACCCCCTCCCAGCAACATCGCCAAAACGATTCTTGCTAGTAAACCCCCCACTCGCTACGTCGTGAATGGTGCGCCGCAGCTGAAGCAAAGCCCATAAAACTACGGTCCACGGGACCCAGAACCAGCATTCCATGACCATCATCGATTCACATCCCAGCTATCGTTGCGATAGCACTGAACAGCCTAAAAAGTCACCGGTCCTCGCAATCGGTACACTGATCGATTCTGGTGTACCGCACGCGAGGAAGTGATCTTA
>NC_046661.1:82839223-82849282 GCF_010883055.1 Belonocnema kinseyi | reverse complement strand
CTGAATCTCACTTGATTCCTCCCGACTGGCACACCGTCTCCATGACCGTGTCCACAACTGGACCACCCACCACGCTAGCTGCCCCCAGTAGCGTTTTTACAAATCCAAGGTGAGCGATACCCCCCCCCAACTATATCTCAAGCCTAAAACATCCAATACCCATTCGGCTAGAATAAGACGCAAACTTCCTATGTAAATAGTATTAGCAATAAATCATCCACTTTCATTTTTAAATTACATTGCTTTTCCTTTTGTAAATTAGTTTCCCTCTTCTATTTATTTTAATGTTTTTGAATCAGTCTCAACCCACAGACTGACCTCATATTCACCGTGAAAAATGCATGTGAGTCGGGGGGGGGGGGGCAGAAAATGACCGGGAACTTTTTTCTTCGATTAAAATGATCACCCTGAATTGTGAAATAATATTGATTTATAGTTTCTGCAACGAATTGAATCACGTGCCTCTGAAGTGTGACGAAGTTATGAAACCAGATCAGGCTCGGCGTCTTTTAGAGGAGAAAATGACTGAAGCTTTAATCAGAACTTGTTACAATTGTAAAAAGGAGTTTTTCAAGGAGGAAGGTTGCAATAAAATGACTTGTGTTTGTGGTGCTTCCATGTGTTATATTTGTTCAATGCCTCTTGAACAAGGAGAAGTGTCAAAACACTTCAACGGACAGGGATCAGCATATACAAATTTGTAAGTTCTTAACAAATGCATGAGAAAATTGTTTTTTTTTTTTTTTAAAAACATTATGCACCAAGGGAGAGAAGTAGAACTTTTCTGGCAAGTGTAATTTTATTCAGTTGTTGAGGCATGCTTGAGTATGAATTAGAGAAATTTTTGATATTTTTAAAATTCTATGCATTCTAAAATTTAAAAAAAAAATAGAAAATTAATTTTTTTAGACATTATAAAATGATACAATAAATTCAGAAATGTTGTAAATCTTTGAAATTTTTTAAATGCTGTGTATTTCATAAATTTTAGACATTTTGAAAAAAGTTAAAAATTTCTTAATGATTTCTCCTCACATGAAGAAATGTTGGAAACATTATTTTTATTTTAATACGATTTTAGGAAATTTTTAAAAATCAAGAAATTTATGATAAATTTGAAAATATCCAAAAACTGTGAGAATACCTGAAATATTGAAAATCTTTCAAGTTTTTGAAATTTACGGAAATTCAGAGTATCTGAAAATTTCCGGAAATAACACTATCTTTTAAGGTAAACAATTCATCTTTTGGGCTTTAAATTGAATTATTTTGTTGAGAATTCATTTTTTGGTTGAAATTTTTTTAACTGAAAATTTAAGTCTTCTATTTTTGGTTCTTTCTTTTTTTTAGGTAGAGATTAAACTTTTGGATGGAAAATTCAACTATTTGGTTAAATACGCATATTCTTGGTTCAATATTTTAAATTTTAGTTTAGAAAATTTTTTCTCAGGTTCAAAATTCATCTTTTTGATTTGAAAACTCAACTAAGAATTATTTAAATTTATTAAAGAAAAAATTGTTTGGATAAATTATATTAATCTTCTAGGCGTAAAAATAATACGTTGTCTATTACTTTGACTTATTTCACTATTTAAATTAAGCGCCTTTTTCTAGCTGAAGCGATACATTTTCCCGCGAAATTTAAATAATGTGATTATTATCACCAAAGATAAAAAATAAGATTTTTTTTCATACTAATTCAAAATGCTTACAAATGCTCATTAAATTCTCAAAGCACATAAAGGTCGAGCTTATTCTCATGCTCATGAGAATTTCTCTGAGCACTTAATCTCTTTAGAACACTATTGCAGGTGTCCACTTTGGAGCGACAATAGGAGGTTCAATGCGGAAGCCGTAAGAAAAGTCGCAGAAATCACTGAGAAAGAAATTAAAATGAGGAACCCGAATTTGCAGTTAAACGCGAATACACTTTTGCCCGCTTTGCCACCAAAAACTAGAGGTCCACATAATGACATTCCAAGTCCTCAACATTATCAATCTCCAGTAAGTATAAACTAAACAATAGAGCGGTCCAAAATAGTATATTGTGCACTAAAGGCAAGCGATCAAGTCTTTTTACGGCCGAACGTGAGCAAGCAAATACCAGGGGAAGCCGAGGCGTAGCCGGGGCTTAGCCGAATGGCAAACTCGCTGAAAAACTATAAATCCATATACTGGTGTTACATTATAGTATGTTATGGACCAAGGGAGGTAAATAGTCTTTTTATGGCTGTGCATGCGTTTGCCATAACGAGGCGAAGTCGAGGCGTAACCTGGTAATTGCGAACTCACGCTCGGCTGTAAAAAGAATTTGCTTCCTTCTTACACACGATATCGTATGTAATAATATCATGTCTTTCGAGTTTTCTCATGAAATCATGTCTTAGATTTGAGGTTAGTTCAAAGAACAAGTTCTCTGCATAAGCTGATAAAATAACGCACTACCAACAGACATACTTTACTGCTCCAATCCATGCCGAGAAAACAACGAAACCATACTCGGATATTGTGGACCACCAAAAGAAGTCAAATAGTCTGTTTACGGCGCGGCGGAGAGGAGTTTGCAATAACGAGGTGAAGCCGAGGCCTAATGGAGTTATTGCAAACTCACGCTCGGCTGTAAAGACACTTTGCTTCCTTGTTACATAAGATATATTATGTAATAATAATATATCTTTCGAGTTTTATAATAAAATTACGTCTTAGGTTTGAGATTAGTTTAAAGGGACAAGTTCTCTGCCCAGGCCGATGAAATAACACTACCAACAAAGAAATACTTACCTGCTCCAATCCATGCCGAGAAAACGACGAAACCATACTCGTAGTATGTTATGGACCAAAGGAAGCCAAATAGTCTTTTTACGGCGCGACGGAGAGGAGTTTGCAATAACGAGGTGAAGCCGAGGCGCAAAGAAGTTATTGCAAACTCACGCTCGGCCGCAAAAAATGTAAATTCGTGTTTTCTTATTCTGAAAAAATTGGTATTTAGAAGTTCTACGAACCTCATGAATTTTTCAGTTTTTATTCCCATAATCCTGTTTTGTGCGGTCCCAAAAAACCCCCTGAGTAAAAAATTATGTTTTGCGAGTTTTGCGCTAATGATTTTGTTTTGCTGTTTGTTTTAGTGCAATATTTTCTGAAATTTCCAACCTTTTCTGCACGTAACACTTAGAGCGAGGTAATAACTGATGAAAATTAACAAATATTATTGTTTAAACAACATATTATAGCTTATAACTATCTTCTATTATAGTAATGCTAAAAAATTATTTTTTTCATAATTTTCTAAATGTTTGATAACTTCTCAGTCAGAGTAGAGCAATGATAAATACAAGTTAAGAAATTATCTGTTTAAACAAATTTATTATTATCAATAACTATCTTCCTTTAAATTAATGTTAGAAAGTTACGGTTTTTTCTGAAATTTTTAACTTTTTTCAACTTTTTTCTTACTATGAAGTAACAATTAATGTTATACAATATAATTTTTTCAACAATTTGTTATTATTTATAGTGATATTTTCTTAAAATAATGCTAGAAACTATTAGTTTTTAGAAAGTTTTAACTCTTCAGTTTTAGTGATATTATAATTAATACATTCTAATAAATAATTTGTTTAACCAATTTATTATTGTTTATATTGTTTATAACTATCTTCTTTTAGAGTATTTCTAGAAAGGATCGGTTTTTCCCAAAATTTCCAGTTTTTTTAAACTTTTGAGTTAGAGTGAAGTAATAATTAATGCAAATTAACAGGTTATTCATTTAAGTAATGTGTTATTATTTATAACTCTCTTCTCTCAGAATAGTGCTAGAAACTTGCATTTTTTAATTTTCTCAATTTTCCACTCAGAAGCAGGTGGTGAGTAATCAAACTTAAGACGCATAAGGCTTTAAACAATTTATTGTTATTTATAATAATATTTTCCCAGAGTAATGCTAGAAAGTTCCGGTTTTTCTGAAATTCCCAACATTTTTTCACTTTTTACTTGGATTCACGAGATAATTGATGAATGTTATAAAGAATAATTGTTTAAACAAATTATTATTTATAATAATAATACACTCTTATGTTAATTCTAGAAATTTGAGTTTTTTCTGAAGTTTTTGGTTTTTTTAGGGTTTTTAATTATGAACAAATAATTAATAAACATTAAGCAATTAATAAGCAAGGGGTCTAGATAGCCTTTTTCTTTAAATTAATCTTTTCTGAAACATTAGAAAAGCAGTAAACACACTTTATGTATAAAAAGTTAATAATATTTAAAAACTGTTTATCCGTTTTGTTTATTTATTCTTTCTTAAAATCGAAAAAAAAAGAGTTTTAAAATTTAAGAAACCTCCAAAATTTCCAGCATTACCCTAAGAGAAGATCGTTCTCAACAAGAATACATTGTTTAAAAAATTATATTTAGTAACGCTGAATTATTATTACCTTGCTTTATGTGAAAATTTAAAAACAAATGTTGGACATTTTATAAAAATGTTCTTTCTAGCATTATTCTAAAAGAATAATATTATGAATTATAATAAGTTGCTTAAACAATTATTTTTGTTGAATTTGATTGATTATTTCCTTGCTCTAACTGGAAAAAATGAAAACAATTCGGAAAAAATAATATTTCATGTATTTAAAACAATTTTTACTGCAACGAAAATTATTATTATTTAAAATAAAATATTAGACACGTATAATATTGACATCTTCAAGTTTTTAATAAAATATTTTTTTGCAGGAAGCTGTTCGATTTTATCGAAGATTACTTACAATACACGTCAATCGATTTTAGCGGCTCAGACTCATATTTTATGATTTAATCAAATATTTTAAGGCCTACGATAAAAAAGGCTGATAAATTTACAATTTACACTCAGATTTCTGAAAAAAAAAAACTAATTTGCTATGTTCTTAAGAATCAAAATAATATACTTACTCTGATCTTTTGAATAAAAGAAATTTGTAATGAAATAATTTAAAAAATACAAAAGGTTTATTTCAAGAAAGTTTTTTTGTAATTAAATTTTATTTTAATATCGCGTCTTACCAGCTTTTGAAAAAAGCTTGAATTTTTTAAAAATGATGGCTTGTTTTTTGAAAAAAAAAAGATTCTCTACATACATGTTGTACCAATTTTGAAACTAAATTTTTTATTTTTGATATCGTTAAAGAAATTCTTCATAAAAAAAATGTTTTTAACAAATGACTTTATTTGAAGATTATTCACTTATTTTCTAAATTGCGAACAGTAATGTTATCTAGAAAAAATATTCTATGATTTAATAAAATCCAACCGTTTTTTTAAATTGTTGAAAAGCGTTATTAAGCAAAAATTTAGTAAACATATTGTTAAAATATTTATTTATCGTAAGTTTAAAACCTTTTGCTCGATAAACAATTTTTCTTCTTTCATCAGGAACTATTGATAATATTATTTCAATTCCTAAAATCATAGAAAATAAAAATGATAATCGTTTATCCGTGAGTGTGAATTTTTAGTTATTTTTAAATTATTTAATTATCATTACCAGATGTGAGATTGTATCAAAATAATTTTTATAAAGACTGTTTAATGTAATATGAATCCGTTCAAGCTGCTGGTCAGATTCAGCGGTTCTGCAAGATTAACTACAATAATTGTTTCAATAAATTTTGATAAAAATGGTCATTTATGGGTATTTTTTATTTTGTCACCTGAAAAATATATTTTTCTGTTCCCTAATATTCATTTCGAGACTAGAAAAAAATTCTTGAAATTCTCGGGAATATTTTCAATTGGTGTCTATTTTGAAAAATTAAATTTAAAAAATATTTTAAAACATGTCAAACGATTTTCTAAAATTTAGGAAAATGATGTAGGAGTTTTTATAGCAAAATTTTCTAATATTGCAAGATAAAAAAATTTTAGAAAAAAAAATCTACAAGTTTAAGAGCTATTTAGAAGTTTTAAACGAATTCGAAAATAATTCAAAATTTTTTCAACTGAAATTTTTCATTTTTGAGGAAAAAAATCTGGAAGATTTTAAGGAAATTAACAAAATAGGAAAAAGTTGAATTATTTCAAGAATTAAAAAAAAGAGAAAAATTTTCTTCAAATTAATGAGAAAATTTCAAATGTAGGAGTTTTATAGCTAAAATTTTCAATTTTGTAAAACTACAAAGTTTTAGAAAACATTCGCGTATACTTAAGAGATATTTAGAGGTTTAACCAAAAATTTACAATTAAAATGTAAATTTTTGAAGATTTTGAAAAAAACAAGAAGCTGCTGAAGAATTTTGAAAGGTTTTAAGGTAAGAAACATGTTCTTAACAATAAGATTTAGTTTTAAAAAATTCAAAGATGTTTTTGTTAAAAAATAAATTAATTATAAAAAAATTTAAAATATTTGAAAATATTTTAAATGCTTTCATAAAATTTAAAAAAAAATGTGTTGAAGAGTTTAAATAAAAATTTTTTATTTTGCGCTAATGCAAAGTTTTAAAAAACCGACAAAGTTTGAGAGATATTTAAAGCAGATGAAATGATTTAATTTTTTTTTAATTTTTAAAAGAAAAAGAAGTGTCATAGAAGAATAATCAAATTAATTTAAGAATATTTGAAGAATCAGTTTATAAAGATTCAATTCAATTGCTGGGCTAAAAAGTCATGTATTTTGTTAAAATTGTTCTTTTTCAGAAGAAAATTAAACCTTTCGCTTAAAAATTCATGTTTTTTGTTAAAAGTTCAAGTATTTAGTGCAAAATTAATTTACCTTGTACAAAATTGAACAATTTTGTAATAAAGTAATTTTTTTTGTTAATAAAATTTCAACTGTTTTGTTGAAAATTCGTATTTTTTGTTGATTCTACAATTTTGTTGAAAAGTATTTATTTGGTTTCAAGATTGTTTATTTTATTGATTCATGTCTTCGGTTAAAAATCGAACTCAAGACTTGACTATTCAATTTTTGGTTGAACATTCATTATTAGATTAATCTATTATTTCACGGAAAATTGATTTTTTTCAGTTGAATATTCAATTACTTTGTTGAAAATGTATCTATTTTTGTTGAAAATTCATCAGTTTTATTAAAAATTGATCAGATTTGAGTAAAAATACGTGTCTCTAGTTTAGGCGGATTAATCCAGAACGAAAAACTTTTAAATTTAAATCTTTCCCGCTTCAATTAGGTATTTCTAGCAATGACGTCATATGATAAGATGGCCGCATGCCGAAGGCCAAGCAATAATACAAATCGCATGGGATAAAACAATATTTTTTTAATATCTTGGAAAGACATTATTTTTCACTATTTTTTTTTGTCGAGATACTACCTTTTGTTTCTCAAAATCTATTTAATTAAATGAAAAAAAAAATTAAATTTACAACGAAAATATTAATTTTTAACCAATCATGGAATAGTTACATTTTCAGTAATAAAAATTAATTTCTATTTTTTTTAAACGATTTTCCAACAAAATAGTTAAAGTTTCAATATATTCAAAATTTTTTTCAATATATTCAAAATTTGTTCAATATATTCAAAAATTCAAAATATTTGAATTATCAATCAAAAATCCTTGAATTCAACCAAAAAGGCCAAGAAATCAGTTGATATTTTAAAAAAATAATTATTTAATAAAACACTTACATTTTAAATAAAAAAACGATTTTTGAACAAAATAGATCAGTTTTCAAACAAAAGATTCGATCGATAAAATTAATTTTGAATAACGTATTTTAACGTATTGGTTTCAATTTTCAATTGAAGAAAAAATTATTAACCAAAGTAGTTAAATTTTCATTCAGATGAAGAATAATCTGCAGCCAAAAAAATTAATTTGAAAGAATTTGAAGAATTTGAAGAATTCGATTTTTAGAGAAAAAATTAATTTTTCCTAAAACAGTTAAATTTTTAACAAAAGAGATCTCTTCATCAAAAAAGTAATTTTTTGTAAAATTGTATAACATTTAACCAAAAAACATTTTTTAATTCAGAAATAATAAAAAAATTTGAACCAAATTGTTAAATTGCAAAAAAAGTTATTACGCAACAGTCGACTTTTTTTATCTGAAAATACGAATTTCTTATAAAAAATTTTATTTTCATGACGACAAATAAAATGGATAATTTTTCAACTTAAAAAAGGAATTTTCTACAAAATATTAAAACTTTGAATCAAGAAATTGAATTTTCAACTAGAGACAATAAATTTATAATTTAAAATATTTGTTTCAAACTAAAAATGGATTAGTTACATTTTCAGGAAAAGAATTAATTTAAAAAAAAAACTTTAAAATAAATATTTAAATTTTCAACCAAAAATTAAAGAAAGAAATTTGAGATTGAAACCCGCTGAATCCAACTAAAAAGATGGATTTCAAACAAATTAGTTGACTTTTTCAACAAAAAAGATCAATTTTCAACGAAAAATTTGAATTTTCAACTGAAAAGATAGATTTTTAATAAAAAAATTAATTTTCAATTAAAATTGAAATAGTTAAATTTTCAATAAAAAAAAATTTAACAAAATAAAAAAATTTTCCACAAAAAAGTTGAATTTTTAACTTGCGAGATACATTTTTTAGAAAAAATTAGTTTTCAACTGCAAAATGGAATAGTTTAATTTTGAATAAAGAAAACGAAGTTTCAATAAAATCGTTAAATTTTCAAACAAAAAGTTGAATTTTCAACTAGAAAAAATACATTAGTTAGAAAAAATATATATTTTCTACTGAGAAATTTTTAGGGGAAAAATGAATTTTAAACAAAATAGTTGAATTTTCAACAATCACAAAGTGTAATTTACAATTGAAAACCGGCGAATTCAATCAAAAGGATCAGTTTTCAACAAATTATTTGACTTGTTAAATAAAGAAATAAATTATTCACCAAAAATAAAATAGTTTTTCAATTTAGTAACGCATTTTCAGCAAAACATTCAAATTTTCCACCATAAATGGAATAGTTAAATTTTTAGAACAAAAAATAATTTCAGGCTGAAAACCGCCGAATTCACCCAGATCAATTTCTAACAAATTAGTTGACTTTTTAAAGTAAGACAGATCAATATTTAACGAAACATAAAACAGTTAAATTTTAATTTTAAAAAAGAAATTTTCTAGAAAATATTCCAATTTTAAAACAAAAATTAAATAGGTCAATTTTAAAATAAAAACAAACGAAGTTGAAAAAATACTTAAATTGAAAAAAAAATTAAATTTTCAACTAGAAAAGCTACATTTTAAATACAAAATTAAATTTTTTTACTAAAATTGTAATATATAGTTAAATTTTCAAAAAAAAAAACGAAGTTTTAACAAAATCGTGCAATATTCAACCAAAAAATTGAATTTTCCACTAAAGAAGATAAATTTTTAATTAATAAAAAATATATTTTTAAGTAACAAGGGAATAGTTAAATTTGTAGGGGAGTTGCTGGATTAATTTTCATTAACAAAATGAATTTTGAACAAAATAGTTGAATTTTCAACAAAATTAATTTTAGATTGAAAAACGCAGAATTCAACAACCAAAATTAATTTCGAGGAAAGTAGTTGACTTTTTAAACAAATAAGTTCAGTTTTGAACTAAAAATAAAATACCATGGCCAGTTTCAAAATAAATTTTTTACAAAATATTCAAATTTTCAACCAAAAATTTAATACGTAAATTTTCAATGAAAAAAAAAACAACAAAGTTTGAACAAAATAGTTACATTTTCGACAAAAAAGTTGGATTTTCAACTAAGAAAGGTACACTTCCAATTTAAAAAAAAATCAATTTTCAACTGGAAATGGAATAGTTAAAATTTAGGAAAAAATTTATTTTTATCATAAAAAAAAAGAATTGTAAACAAAATAGTTTAATTTTCAAACAAAAAATAATAACTTTCAGATTGAAAACACCGAATTAATAAAAAAAATTTCAAACAAAGGAGTTGACATTTAAAAAAAAGGTCAATTTTCAACTAAAAATAAAAAATCAATGTCAGTTTAAAAAGAAATTTTCTGCAAAATATTTAAATTTTTAACAAAAAATTTAATAGGTAAATTCTCAATAAAAAAAAAAAAAAAAAA
>NC_046661.1:82829573-82839212 GCF_010883055.1 Belonocnema kinseyi | reverse complement strand
AAAAAAAAAAAAAAAAAAAAAGTTTGAACAAAATAATGAAATTTTCAATCAGAAAGTTAGATTTTCAACTAGAAAAGATACATTTTTAATTTTAAAAAAATCAATTTCCAACTGGAAATGAAATTGTTAAAATTTAGGGGGAAAAATGATTTTTTTCATTAAAAAAAAAAAATTTAAACAAAGTAGTATAATTTTCAAACAAAAAATAATAAATTTTGGATTGAAAACCGCCGAATTCGACCAGAGGTGAATGTCTAATAAATTAGTTGACCTTAAACAAAAAAAAAAAACAATTTTCAAACAAGGAGAAGAATATTCAACCAATAAAAGTTAATTTTTCAGAAAGTATTTCAAGGAATTAATTGAATTTTCAATCGAAACGACGAATTTGCAACCAAATGGTTAAATTTTGAAGCCTAGGAAATAAAGTAAATTTTCTTCTCAATATTAACAGATTATCATACTTTAAATATTCAAACTTTTTCCGCCTTAATAATCGAAACATAGAAAACTTCCCAAAATTTCATGAATGTCGGCACCCTTATTGAAAATAATATCTAAATACTTCGAAAAATCCTCGAAAAAGTCACTTTTTCCAAGTTACCAAAAAAAAAGAAGGTTTCGATCCATGTAATGGGTATTATTGTTTGGCCCTCGACTTGCAGCCATCTTGGATTTCCCCCACTCAATCTGAAATACCCGATTCTCGTCATCTGTTTCTGTGAAACTTTGCCTATCTACACATACGTATTTCTTCCGTGTGTAAAATTTCCTAGGAGTTTAGAAGTGTGTGCTTTCGTGTGTCGCTGGCAGTGTGTGTGTAGTTCAAGATTCGAGTCGACGTACCTTCGAGGTGTCGAAAAAAGAGTCACCGAAGTCCCAAGTGAGTATACAATCTGACAAGTTCCTAATAACAATAAAGACTGACCTTGCGAATCAAAACAAACCCGAATCCTCTTTTCCTTCAGTAATACTCCTTTCGATTTGAAAGCCAGTCGGAAGAACAGGAACCTCAAATCTGTAACTGTCCGTAACCATGTTTCATACCATGAAATGGTAACGTTTTTCGCGTTTTTTTTATCTTCCCACCAATATTCCCTGCTATTTTTCACTCAATTTCAGTTTGCAACGATTGAACTTCCGTGAATTGTTGTTCTGAATCGTGTATTTGTACTTTATTTTGCAGCAAGGAACACGATCACTCATCGTTCTTCAAGTTCCTACAAATGGAGCAAAACCACAAGAACACGGACTGCTACTTTTTCTACTACTCAAAGTGTTCCAAGGTAAGAAATACTTTGCGATTATTTGCTCCGGTAGTGGACATTCGTGTTGAAAAGTGTCTGGAATCGTTAAAATCGCTCTTTTTGAGGTACCATGTGTTGCGTGAGAATTTGGGCGAATTTGAGGTTAGGTCGGCCATGTTGAAGCCGTGTTCGCCGTGTTGCGTGACTCGCGAACCTTTTTCTAAAAATTCTAGACATATGCTTGAATTATCAGAAAAATTCTTTTCCTTCTCGCGTTTTGGCGCAAATTTTGAGATTAGGTTCCATTTCAGCCCGAATTTGAGGATTTATCGTGTTTTTGCATGTTTCTCTAAATATTGGGTCTTTTTAAGCGAAAAATCATGTGACGTCTACAGTGTGAAAAAAACTTGTGCAGATTGTGCTTTCACATAATTTTACAATAAAAAAAAATGTAAAATCGCTTAGATTTTCGAATGAAATTTTCAAAATTTTGGTAAAATCTTTGCGATAGTCCCAATGATTTTAAACGATTTTTTAAAATTTACGAGTGATAATCGTATGAAAAAAAAAGATTTACGATTAAACTACGTTTTTCAGTCTACCAAGATTTTGTACATTTATTACCGATTTTTATGATGCGTAAACTTTGTTTACAGTTTAGATTTTTGCAGCAAATTTTTTTTGCAATGCGGTTTTCGTTTTGTTTAATTTATTATGGATTGTTTTTTATTTTTAGCTTGATAATAGGATAAATAAAACTTGGCCCTGATTGTGAATTCCGCTTTTTTTATTCGGCATGTAGAAAATCGCAGTATATATTGTAAATTGAACTGTGATTCATTTTATTTACGTTTATTTGTTGATTCAATTTTTAATGAATGCAATTTTAAGCTTAAAAATAGATTAAATTTGCGCGATTTTTTTATTTAATTTCAGTTGTGCAAATAAATATTCTTAAATTTGTCTGATTTTTAAATCAAGTCAAGTTTTCAATTTTAATTTTTCCAAATTGAAGAAATTTCGAATGTAAAGCATAAAAATTACATTAAAACTTTTGAAATTTGCATAATTTTTAATTGCAATATGTCAAGATTTAAAATTATTTTTGTAGAGTTAGAATTAAAAACTATTCAATTTTAAAGAAGTATAAATAAAAGTTTTCAATCCTACTTCTCCAAAAAAAAAATCGGATTTTTTAAATGTGAAACTTAAAATTGTAATAACTTATCTTATTGAATATATTTATTAATATAATTTTAAATGTTTGCAATTAAAATCTTTTTAATTTTAAAGATATATATAAAAATGCTTAAATTTTTATAATTTTTAAATCAATTTCCCATTCTATATCTGCTAAATTGAAGAAACTTCAAATGTAAAGCATCAAAAATACAGAATTTTACAATTTCAGACTTAAAATTTTTTGAAACCGGGAAATGACCGTTAATTTATTTTTTTATCGTGAATTTTACAAATTTGTAGAAGAAAAAACTGCCAACGTTCGATTTCAACCATTTTAAAATAATTGTTGAATTTTTATGTTTTTCAATTATGTTATTATTTAGCTTACAATGCGTAATTCAACATTTTTTTAGACTTGAACAAGCAAAAAAATAAAAGCCATTGATGTTGAAAATTTTGGATAAAAACATTTTTATTCAATAAATAAATTTTGTTTTAATTTATCTGTACTTCAAGCAATAAAAAGCGAAAAAACGATTTGACAAAAAGATTTTAAATCAGTTCAAAGTTTAAGAATTTTCAGATTTTAACGTTAAAACTTAAGCGGTTTCAATTTAATAGTTTTAGTCATTGAAAAAATGTGAACGTGTGACTGAAAGTTTATAAACTATTTTCAACTTAAAAATAACTTCATAATAATATATTTATAATTAAAGGATTTTATTAAATTAAAAATATTGTTTCAGTCGAAAATATTCAAATTTTGGCCCATTCAGTTTGAAATTTTTCAATAAAAAAAAGATTAATTATTGAATATTAAGCAATATTTGAACTTTTATTAAAGACAAGTAAATTTAAGACAATTTTAATTGTTCTATTTGAAAAATGCTTACTTTATGAGTGAAATTTTTTAATTTTGATGTATAATTTACAAATAAACATCTGTAGAAAAAATGTTAGTAATTTTAAGAGATATTTACGAGTTTTAAAAAGATTAAAAATTATCATGAAAATTTTTAGAAAGTTTATTCAAAATCTTCTAGAATCTTTTTTGAAGATTTTATTTAAGTCGTTGAAAAACTTTTTAAATATTCTCTTAAAATAATTTTTAAAAATGAAAAATTATTTTCAGTTTCCTATGAATCTTAAGAAAATGTTTTTATTCTTTTGAAGCCTTTCCAAGTTATAAAAAGAATCTAATTTTTTTTGTTTAAAATCTGCGAAAATTTACATTTTGTTTTATTTCAGGCTATCATTTCAAATTTTACATTGAATCTTTTCAAAACTTCTGCATATTTTTTTAAATTACTTAAATTTCGCCTACAAATAGTAATAGTTCAATTGTTATTTAAACATACAAATTGTAAAGAAATGTTCTAAAATTTGCAGGATTTTCTGAAAATTGTAGGAAAAAAAAAAATCAATTAATTTTGACAGATATTTAGAAGTTCTGAAAAAATTTACAAAATAATTTTAAATTTAAAACAACTTCTAGATTTCTCAAGATTTAGTTAAAAAATTGGCTTCAATCTGCATGATTTATTATTTTCAATTATTCTATTTTAAATATTTACAACTATAAAGAGTTTCCATTTTACGGATGTATACGGAAATCTCTTGAATTTTTATTATTTTCAAGTCAAAGGTCAAGTTTTCAATTATACATTTTCCAAATTGAAGAAATTTCGAATGTAAAGTATCAACATTTCAGACATTTTAATTTGTAAAACTTAATATTTGCATAATTTTAAATTGTAAAATTTAACTTTTGCATCATTTTAACATGTGAATCTTAAAATTTGCAACATTTTAGATTGTCAAACTAAAAATTTAAATAATTTTAAATGGTAAAACTTAAAATTTAAATAATTTTTAATTGTGAATTGTCAAAATAAAAAATCCTTTTATTTAAAAGATTTTAAATTCAAAGTTTTACAACATTGAAGTGTTGTAATTAAAAACGTTTTAATTTTGAAGATGTATAAATAAATATTCTTAAGTTTTGAAAATGGTTTCACGAGCTTTTATTCAAAATTTTGAAATTTTGAAGATTTTCAATTGATGAAATCTTTAATTTTAAAGATGTTAAAATAAAGATTATTAAAGTTTAATGATTTTAAATATCAAAAGTTAAGTTTTCAACTTTAAACCTTTGAAATTGAAGAAATTACGATTGTAAAGCATCAAAATAACATAATTTTTAGTTGTAAAACTTAAAATTAGAATCATTTTTTCTTGTGAATTGATAAGATGTATAAATGAAAATTCTGAAATTTAGATGATTTTCAAGATTAAATGTCATGTTTTCAATGTTAAATCTTCGGAATTTAAGGTATTAAGAATGTAAAGCATCAAAATTAAAGATATTTTAAATGGCAAAACTTCAAATTTGCATAATTTAAAATTGTAAAACTTAACTTTTACATCATTTTAAATTACAAAACTTAAAATTTGCAACATTTTAAATGGTATAACTCAAAATTTAAATAATTAAAGATGGTAAAATTTCAATAATTTAAAATTGTAAATTATCAAAATAAAAAATTCTTCTATTTCAATGATTTGAAATTCAAAGTTCTACAGCACTGAAGAGTTGTAATTGAAAACTATTTAATTTTAAAGATGCATAAGTGGATATTCTTATATTTGAAAGATTTTCAACATCAATAATCAAATTTTTTATCCTAAATCTTCCAAATTAAAAAATTTCGAATTTAAATATAATTACAAATTACTGAATTTTTATTATAAAACTGAAAACTTCCATATTTTAAAATTATAAATTAAAAAAAAAAACCTTTTAATTTTCACGATCTTTCATTAAAAATTCTTCAATTTTAACGATTTAAAGTTCAAACTGCAATGACATTGAAGAGTTACAATTGAAAACTGTTAACGTTTTAAGAGTTATAAATTAAAATTCTAAATTTAGATGATTTTCAAAATTAAAAGTCAAGTTTTCAATGCTAAATCTTCGAAATTGAAGACATTTCGAATGTAAGGCATGAAAATTCCAGAATTTTAAAACCTTAAACTTGCGTAATTTTTAATTGAAAATTGTCAGGGTTAAAAATTCTTTAATTTTGGCTGCTTGCAAATGAAATTTTTTAGTTATAAAGAAGTGCAAACAAAAATTCCTAAAGTTTACTGATTTTGAATTTAAAGTCAAATTTTCATTTCTAATTCATACAAATTGATGAAAATTCGAATTTAACGAATAAAAATTATAGGATTTTTAATTGTAAAACTTAAAAAATGCACATAATTTTGTATTGAAAATTGTTAAAATTAAAAACTCATGAATTTTAATAATTTACACTTCAAAATTTTGCAGTTTTTAAGAGTTAGAATTGAAAAATCTTATTCTTTAAAGATTTATGAATAATCTTCCACATTAAAGCGTCAAAATTACAGAATTTTCAATTACTAATCTTGAAACTGGCATTGCTTTTAATTGCAAGCTGTCAAAATTAAAAACGCTTCAATCTTAACGATTTTATAATTTAAAGTTGCACAATTTTGAAGAGTCACAATTGAAAAGTTTTAATTTTTAAAGATGTATACATAAAAAGCCTAATATTTTAATAATTCTGAAGTTAAAAAATCAAGTTTTCAATTCTAAATCTTCCAAATTAAAGAAATTTTGAGTTTAAATCATCAAAATTACAGAATAAAAATTTAAATGAGATTAAAATCCTTTTTCACGACCAATAATCAAATTAATGAGAAGAATTCCTGAAAATAAAGCCAAGAATCTAACAACCAAATTTGAACAATCATCATTTTTCTCATTTTTCTTTCCTCTTTTTTTATTTTTATCCAAAAGAAAAACGAATTTTTTTTAGAGGGAAAAAAGTAAAAAGTTTTTTTTTCAGATTGCATTGGGAATATTTTATGATTGTCTAAATATGGTTATTAGATTCGTTTTATTTTCAGAAATTCTTCACATGTAAATGTAATTATAAATTACATCATTTTTAATTGTAAATTTAAAAAAAAACAAGCTTTTAAATTTTAACGATTTACAATTCGAAGTTCTATAATATTAAGGAGTAACAAATGAGAAATTTAAAAATTTTAAGATTTATAAATACAAATTTTTAAATTTAGATGACTGAAGATTAAAATTGAAGTTTTAAGAGCCACTTTTTAATTGCTAAATCTTCGAAATTGAAGAAATTTCGAATGTACCTCAAAATTACAGAAATTTTAAACTTAAAACGTTTATACTTCTTGATATAATTTTGATTGTTATTTTATCTTAAAAATTTGCTTCAATTCACGTGATTTGTTATTTAAAATTATTATATTGTAAATATGTACAACTAAAAAGGTTTTCAGTTTTACAAATATCTACAGAAAAGTCTTGAATTTTCATTATTTTCAAACCAAAAGTCAAATGTTCAATTATATATATTCCAAATGGAAAAAATTTGGAATGTAAAGCATCAAATTTACAGACATTGTAAACTGTAAAACTTCAAATTTGCATTATTTCAAATTGTAAAAATTAACCTTTGCATCATTTTAATTTGGCAAAGCTGAAAATTTGCAACATTTTCCATGGTAAAATTTCAAATTTGCATAATTTTAAATTAAAAAACTGAGCATCTGCACCATTTTAGATTGTAAAACTAAAAATTTTAATAATTTTAAATTGTAAATTGTCAAAATAGAAAACTCTTCTATTTAAATTATTTTAAATTCAATGTTCTACAACACTGAAGAGTTGCATTGGAAACTGTTTAATTTTGAATAGTCAAATTTTTTATCCTAAAACTTCTGCCAAACTTAATAAACTTCGAATTTAAATGTAATTTCAAATTGAAAACTTTTTTACTATAAAACTGAAAACCTCTATATTTTATAGTTACAAATAAAAAAATTAAACTTTGTAATTTTCACGATATTTTATTCAAAATTCTTCAATTGATGACATCCTTAATTTTAAATATGTGTAAATAAAGATTATTAGAGTTTAATGACTTTAAATATAAAAAGTTAAATTTTCAACTCTAACCTTCCAAATTAATTAAAAATTCTTCAATTTTAACGATTTACAATTGAAAGTTTTATGTTATTGTAAAGTTACAATTGAAAACTGTTCAATTTTTGAGATTTATAAATGAAAATTCTTAAATTTGAACGATTTTGAAGATAAAAAGTCAAGTTTTTAATGTTACTTCTTCGGAATTTATTGAAGATATTAAGAATGTAAAGAATCAAAATTACAGACATTTTAAATTGTAAAACTTCAAATTTGCATCATTTTAAATTGTAAAACTTAACTTTTTCATCACTTTAAATTATGAAACTTAAAAAGTGCAGCATTTTTAAGGGTGAAACTGAAAATTTAAATAATTTCAAATTGTAAAATTTAAATAATTTTAAATTGTAAATTGTCAAAATAAAAATTCTTTCATTTAAACGATTTGAAATTCAAAGTTCTACAGCACTGAAGAGTTGCAATTGAAAACTATTTAATTTTGAAGATGCATAAATGAATATTCTTAAATTTGAATGATTTTGAATATCAATAGTCAAATTTTTTATCCCAAATCTTCAAAATTTAAGAAATTTCCAATCTAAATATAAATAGAAATTACCGAATTTTTATTATAAAACTGAAAACTTTTATATTTTAAAATTACAAATAAAAAATAAAACCTTTTAATTTCGACGTCCTTTTATTAAAAATTCTTCAATTTTTAATGATTTAAAAATCTAATTGCAGTGATACTGTAAAGTTACAATTGAAAACTGTTCAATTTTTGAGATTTCTAAATTAAAATTCTTAAATTTGAATGATTTTGAAAATAAAAAGTCAAGTTTTCAATGCTAAATCTTCGGAAATGAAGATTAAAATAATGTAAGTCATCAAAATTACAGACATTTTAAATGGTAAAATTTCAAATTTGCATCATTTTAAATTGTAAAACTTATCTTTTGTATAATTTTAAATTATAAAACTTAAAATTTGCAACCTTTTAAATGGAAAAACACAAAATTTAAATAATTTAGAATTTTAAATGGTCAAAATAAAAAATTCTTCTATTCAAACGATTTTAAATTCAAAGTTCTACAGTACTGAAGAGTTGCAATTGAAAACTATTTAATTTTGAAGATGTATAAATAAATATTCTTAAATTTGAATCATTTTGAATATCAATAGTCAAATTTTTTATCGTAAATCTTCAAAATATTCATTTTAAATATAATCACAAATTACCAAATTTTTATTATAAAACTAAAAATTTCCATGTTTTTAAATTATAAATAAAACCTTGTAATTTTCACTATCTTTTATTAAAAATTCTTCAATTTCAACGATTTACATTTAGAAATGCTATTATATTGAAGAGTTACAATTAAAAACTGTTCAATTTTTAAGATTTCTACATGCCATTTTTTAAATTTCAATGATTTTGAAGATTAAAAGTCAAGTTTTCAACGCTAAATCTTCGAAATTAAAGAAATTTTTAATGTAAGGCATGAAAATTTCAGAATTTTAAAACCTTAAACTTGCGTAATTTTCAATTGATAATTGTCAAAATAAAAAATTCTTTAATTTTAACTACTTGTAAATGAAATCTCTTTAATTCTATAGAAGTGAAAATAAAAATGCTTAAAGTAATAAAAAAAAAAACTTAAAAAACGTATATAATTTTTTATTAAAAATTGTTAATGCTAAAAACTCTTCAATTTGAACAATTTACAATTCAATATTGTACAGTCTTTAAGAGATAGAATTGAAAAATCGTATTCTTTAAAAATGTAGGAATAAGACAATTTTAATTCTGATTACTTATAAGTCCAGGGTCAAGTTTTAAATTCTAAATCCTCCATTTTTAAATGTAAAGTTTCACAATTTTGAAGAGTTACAATTGAAAAGTTTTAATCTTTAAAGATGTGTACATAGAAAGCCTGAAATTTTAATAATTTTGAAGTTAAAAAATCAAGTTTTTCATTCTAAATCTTCCAAATTGGATAAATTTCTAATTTAAATCATGAAAATTACAGAAAAAAAATTAAAAATTTTAAATGAGATTAAAATCAAATTTAAAATCTTTTTCACGTCCATTAATAAAATTAATGTGAAGAATTCCTGAAAATAAAGCCAAGAATCTAATAAAAAAATTTGGACAACCATAATTTTTCTCATTTTTCTTTCCTCGTTTTTATTTTTGCCCAAAGGAAAAACAAAATTTTT
>NC_046661.1:82750621-82829563 GCF_010883055.1 Belonocnema kinseyi | reverse complement strand
ATTTTGTGGTTGTCCAAATTTGGTCGTTAGATTTTTCGTTTTACTTTCAGAAATTTTTCATATTGAATTACAGAATAGTTTATTGCTAAACTTAAAGATTATACGTATATTTATATATTATACATTATTGATATATTGACTTATAAACTTTCGAATTATTGTAACTTTAACTATAAAATTTGTTTCAATTTTTGATCCAGGTTGGCTGCAATGTAAAAAAAAAACTTTTGATATAAGTTTTTCTAACTTAATTTTTTTCGCAGGGCGACACGTGTGCGTTCAGACATGAACCGTCAGCCTTGGGATGTGAGACAGTCTGTTCCTACTGGCAGCAGGGTAATTGTCTCAACGAGCATTGCAATTTCCGGCATATGGAGCTGAAGGTAAAAATGATTCCAAATTTTTAAACTTTTGAAAGATAAAGTCTCTCTATAGCCACTTTTTAAGAATAAAAATGTCACTTTTTTCAGTAAACTACAACGAAAAATCACAAAAATTTCCGAGTTTTATTTAATTATTTTGGAAATACTTTGAGTTCAGCCTGAATTATTTGATATTCCTATGAATTCCACTAAATTCAATGGATTTATATATATATATATATATATTTTTAATTTACCTTGAAGACTTTTAAATTTACCTGGAATTCATTTGGATTTTATCAGATTTATATTCACTAATTCTATTCATCCACAATTATTATCTGAATTCAATTGAAATTTTGTAGATTAAAAAATTTTGTTGATTTAACTTGAATTATTTTTAATTTATCTTTATTTCTCATGAATTGTTTATTTATAATTTTAATATAACTATATATAATTATGTTATAATTATAATCATTTATTTCTCATAATTATTTGGTCGAAAAATTTATAACTTATTGTTTAGAATTCTTATTTTGGGTTTGGAAATTAAATTGAAATGTTCTTTTAATTCAAAAATATAACTAATTATTTAAAAAAAATTTAATTCATCTCTTGTAGAATAAATTTTTTTTAAATAAAAATTCAACTGTTTGTTTGAAAATTCAACACTTTTTTGAAAGTTTGTCTTTTTGATTTTAAAATTCATCTGGTTTAGCAGAAATTACATCTTTCTTGAATAAAAATGCAACTGTTTTGTTGAAATTTCAACAATTTTGTTGAAAAGTTATACTTCCTGTTCGAAAATTCTGCTGGTTTGTTGAAAATTCAACTATTTGGTAGAAAATTTTCGTTTTTAAATTTAATTTTTTTGGTGTCAAAAAGTCAACTGAAATCGTTTCTGGATGAAAATTTAACTATTTTTTTGTTGAATTTTTGTTGTTTAAATTAAAAATGCAACCATTTGGATAAAAAAAAAACTTGCATCGTAGAAAATTTACTTTTTGTTAGAAATTTATATTTTGGCGTTGAAAAATTAATTTAAATATTTTCTAAATGAAAGTTCTACTTAAAAACAATTCGGTTTTTAATAAAAATTTCACTGTTTTATTAGAAGTATCATCTTTATTGGATAAAATGCAACTATTTGGTAGAGAATTCAGCTATTTTGTTAAAAATTTATCCTTTTTGGTTGAAAAAATTCGTTTTTCTGGATGGAAAATACCATTTTTTCCTAGAAACTTATTTTTTGTTAAAAAATTCATATTTTGATCTTGAGAAGTAAACTGGAACCTTTTTTGAATGAAAATGCTGAATTTTTTGTTGTTTAAATAAAAAATTCATCTGTTTTAAGAGAAATTTCATCTTTTTAGACAAAAATGCAACTGTTTCGTTGAAAATTTAAATATTTGATTGAAGTCATACTTTTCAGTTGAAAATTCTATTGTTTTGTTGAAAACAGAACTTTTTCGTAGAAAATTGACCTTTTTGTTAAAAATTTATTTATATTCTTGGATAAAAATACAACTATTTGGTAGAAAATTCAGTTATTTTGTTAAAAATTTATCCTTTTTGGTTCAAAAAATTCCTTTTTCTGGATGGAAAATACCATTTTTTCGTGGAAACTTATTTTTTATTAAAAAATTCATATTTTGATTTTGAGCAGCCAACTGGAATCTTTTTTGATGGAAATTCAACTATTTGGTATAGAATTCATCTATTTTGTTAAAAATTTATCCTTTTTGATTGAAAAAAGTTTGTTTTTTAATTGGAAAATTCCATTTTTTTCGTAGAAACTAAGGTTGTGCAAAAACCTCGAAACTATATATAATATATAGTTTATATATTATGAAACAAAAAAACTTGCCCCATCTTTTGAAAATTTTTTAAATGTTGAAAAGCATATAACTTTGTTAATTTCTGTCGAAATTAAAAATGTCACAAGGATAATTTGCAAGTACTTTTTTTCGCTCCTTTTTAAATTTGGTCTCATCAAAAAATTTAAAATGCTCTAAATTTTTAAATTTTGGCTGGAAATATCTACATAACGAATCTAACCTTTATTTTGGGAAACGGAAAGATGTGTTGAAAACCAGAGATCGGAAATTTGGACAATTATATTACACTCTCATGAATGAGAATTTAAAAAACCTAGGACTGCATCAAGGAAAGAGGTTTATATTTTGGATTTTTCTAAAATTTGGTTGCCATTTAGGATAAAAAATCTTGAATTCTCGATTTTTATTTCAAAATCGCTTTTAGCAAGAAAGAATTCTTGTTAATTTCAAAAGTTTCGAGAACCTAAAACTTTCGAGCAACTCGAAAGTAGGTAAGTAATTTAATAGTAACTCGTAAATTTTATTTTTATTCAAATTAGTAAATATACATTAACATTTAATATTTTAGATTAATATTAAATATTAATAAAATTAATATTATCGATTTACTTGTAAATTCAACTGGTTGGTTGTAAATTTTGATATAGAATTCATCTTAATTAAAATTAGTACATAATTTGACAAAAGTGTAGATACAATTTTAATTATTTTTTGGTTAAAAATTGTATTATTTGGTTGACAATTTCATTAACTGAAAAAATTTTTTGACCTCTTATTGCAACTATTTTGTTGAAAATTCGTCTTTTTGGTTAGGAAATTTATCTTTTCAATTATAAATTTCATATTTAAAAAAAAATGCAACTGTTTGGTTACATAAATATTTTTTCTTTTTTTCATGAAAAATCTTATTTGTTTGACAAATCATCTCTTTTGTCAGAAATTGTTATCTGTTTTTGTTACAAGTCGAACTGTTTGAGTAAAAATTCTTTTGTTTTTTAAATAAACAAATTTTTTAATGCATTTAATTGTTTTTAATTTATAACTAAAACAATTTTTGTTGAAATATTAAAGATTGTATTTTTTCATTAGAATTCATTTTTTTGGTAGATAATTAGTATTTTTTTATTTTAAAATTCAACAATTTGTTAGAAAATTGAAGTATTATGTTAACCAAAAAATGTGAATCCGGATCAAAAAATATAATAGTTGATATTTTAATAAAAAAATATTTTTATTATAAATTGAAAGCTGTTGAATTAATTAAAAAATAAACGAATTTTGAATAAAACTGTTAAATCATCAACCTAAACAGATTAATTTTCACAGTTGCATTTTTGCTCACAGAAGGATGAAATTCATAATTAAAAAGATAAATTTTGGAAACAAAAAGACGAATTTTCAACAAAATAGTTCAAATGTTAATTTAAAAAAATATTTTTCAGTCAAGAGAGAAAAAAAAATTCAACCGAACTTTTGAATTCTCAGTTTAAAAAGACGAGTTTTCTTCAAAGCTAAATTTTTAATTCGAAAATATAAATTCTCAACAGAAAAGTTAATTTACTTAATTTATTTAAAAAAGTAAATAGATAATATTAATATCATTAATATTTATAATATTCAATATTAAATTTGAATGCATATTTACTCATTTTTATTAAAAATTAATTTTATGAGTTACTATTAAATTCAGCTTCCTGTAAACTTAATTTTGTCCGGATTTGAAAAAAAGTAATTAAAATTCATGGAAAAATTTCTAATGATTTTTTTGTAAGGAATTTCAAGGGAAAATCGAAAAAAGGTCACAAAACATTTTAAATTATTTCCTTAACTGTTTAAAAAGTGTGAAAGATTATAATGCAAAATTTTGCAATTTTGCCATATTATATAATTTTAGAAAAAATCTGAGTAAGTTTAAGAGATATTCATGAGTTTTGAAACGATTCTAAAAAAATTTTATATTCGTATGGAAATTTAAAATAATTTTTCATTTTGAAAAATGAACTTTAAGATAAAATTGAAATATGCTTTAAAACATAACAAACGATTTCCTAAAATTTCTATAACATTTTAGAAGATTTTAAAGCAAAATGTTTCAATTTGGTAAGATTGAAAAATAAAAACGAACAAAAATTGGGTAAATTCAAGAAATATTTAGTAGAATTTAAAATAATTTCGAAACTTTTCAAGAGAATAAATAAATTTTCGTAAAATTGCTGGGAAAATTTAGAAGATTGAAAGATTTTTTTAAATTTTAATTTATATCAATTTAGAAATGTATATTTGAAAATTTTGAGAAAAATTCGTGTCAGTTGAAAACATTTTCAGGAATTTAACACGTTTTAAATAGATTAGATATATTTGAAAACTCTGAAACATTTTCGAAATCTTATTAAATATTTCTTGATTTCTTGCAACTTCTAAAAATTCTAAAAAATCTTTTAAAAGGACTCGATTTTTTCATAATATTTTGTAAAATTCTATATTATAAAAAATTGTCTTTAAAATCTTCTAGATTATTTTCTGAGACGTCTGAAATATATATTTTTATTTATTTTCTCAAGAATCTTGTGTACATTTTATTGATATAAATTGAAAAAGAAACTGATGATACTTATTATCTTGTTATCAATGTTGAGAATTTATTTTCATAATGTATTTATTATAACATTTCGAAAAATATATTTCGATTAATTTTAGTGTTTCCAAAGATAAAAAATATTCCCTAATATTTCTTTTAAAATATTTTAGCTGCCCTGCAACATATTTTTAATTAAAAAAAAAAAACACATTTAAAAGAGTTCGTTACTTCATTGTAATAGAAAAAAAGTAATAAAAAAATGTAATTAATTAAATTCAAATTTAAAAACATTAATTCTTCATCACTATATTTAAACTATTTTCAACTTAAAAATAACTTCATAATTATATATTCTTAATTTAAGGATTTCATTAAATTAAAAATATTGTTTGAGTCTCAAATATTTAATTTTTAACCCATTCAATTTGAAATTTTTAATTAAAAAAAAGAGATTAATTATTGAATATTTAGCAATATTTGAATTTTTATTTAAGACAAGTAAATTGTAACCAAATATTTAAAACTAAAGAATCTTTAGCTGAATTGTTTGACATAGAAAACCTGGAATCGTTCAAATTTAGAAGAGCCTTTAAACTTTGAACGCTACAATTTTAATTTTTGTATTTGAAAAATGCTTAATTTGTAAGTGAAATTTTTAAATTTTGATTTATAATTTACAAATAAACATCTTTAGAAAAAATTTGAGTAATTTTAAGAGATATTTAGGAGTTTTAAAAAGATAAAAAATTATCATGCAAATTTTAGAAAGTTTTCTTAAAATCTTCGGGAATCTTTTTTGACAATTTTGTTTAAATCTTTGAAAATCTTTTTAAATATTATCTTAAAATAATTTTTCAAAATGAAACGTTATTTTTAATTTTCCTAGGAATCTTAAAATGTTTTTATTCTTTTGAAGCCTTTCACAATTGTTGAAAATAATCTAATTTTTTTGTTTAAAATCTGAGAAAATCTACATTTTGTTTTATATCAGGCTATCTGAAAATTGTAGAAAAAATTAAATTCAATTTGACAGATATTTAGAAGTTCTAAACAAATTTCCAAAATTATTTTTAATTTAAAACAACTTCCAGATTTCTCAAGATTTTGAAATAAAATTTTTTGAAGCTTTCTAAGCATGTTTAAATTATTTAAAAATAAAATAATTGAATTTCTAATTTAAGAAGTGTTGAGTTAAAAAAATTTCAATTTTTCAATATTTGATGTTTTTAGCTTAAAATTCCTAAAACTTATATAATTTTGAAAATTTATTTATTTCGTCGATTAAAACGACCATCCTGAAGTAGTATACTTCATTTTAATGAATATATTTATTGATATAATTTTGAATGAACGTTATTTTAACCTAACAATTTGCACGATTTTTATTTTCAAATTATTCAATTTTTTATATCAAAATTGAAAACTCTTTAATTTTAAAAATGTATAAATAAAAATTCTTAAGTTTTGAGCATTTAGCAAGTCGAAAATATTCAAATTTTGGCCCATTCAATTTGAAATTTTTCAATAAAAAAAGATTAATTATTGAATATTAAGCAATATTTGAACTTTTATTAAAGACAAGTAAATTTAAGACAATTTTAATTGTTCTATTTGAAAAATACTTACTTTATGAGTGAAATTTTTAAATTTTGATGTATAATTTACAAATAAACATCTGTAGAAAAAATGTGAGTAATTTTAAGAGATATTTACGAGTTTTAAAAAGATTAAAAATTATCATGAAAATTTTTAGAAAGTTTATTCAAAATCTTCTAGAATCTTTTTTGAAGATTTTATTTAAATCGTTGAAAAACTTTTTAAATACTCTCTTAAAATAATTTTTAAAAATGAAAAATTATTTTAAGTTTCCTATGAATCTTAAGAAAATGTACATTTTGTTTTATTTCAGGCTATCATTTCAAGTTTTACATTAAGTTTGAATCTTTTTAAAACTTCTACATATTTTTTTAAATTACTCAAATTTCGCCTACAAATAGTAATTGTTCAATTGTTACTTAAACATACTAATTGTAAAGAATTGTTCTAAAATTTTTAGGTTTTTCTGAAAATTGTAGGGAAAAAAAATCAATTAATTTTGACAGATATTTAGAAGTTCTGAAAAAATTTACAAAATAATTTTAAATTTAAAACAACTTCTAGATTTCTCAAGATTTTGAAATAAAATTTTGAAGCTTTCCAAAGATGTTTAAACTATTTAAAAAGAAAATAATTCTATTTTTAATTTTAGCTTAAAATTCCTAAAACTTATATAATTTTGAAAATTTATTTATTTCGTCGATTAAAACGACCATCCTGAAGTAGTATACTTCATTTTAACGAATATATTTATTGATATAATTTTGAATGAACGTTATTTTAACCTAACAATTTGCACTTTTTTTATTTTCAAATTATTCAATTTTTTATATCAAAATTAAAAACTCTTTAATTTTAAAGATGTATAAATAAAAATTCTTAAGTTTTGAGCATTTAGCAAGTTAAAAGTCAAGCTTTTAATCCTAAATCTTCTAAACTGAAGAAATTTCTTTTTTAAAGTATCAAAATTACAAAATTTTGTACTCCAAAATATCAAGATTAATAATAATTCAATTTTAACGATTTAGAATTCAAATTACTAAAGTTTTGAAGAGTTACAACTGAAAACTCTTCAAATTTAATGAAATATAAATAAAAATTCTTGAATTTGATTGATTTTGAAGATCAAAATTTAAGTTTTCAATGCTACATCTCCCAAATGGAAGAAATCTTACAGCATAAAAATTACAGAATTTTTAAATGTAAAACTGAAAATTAGCATAATTTATATTATCGAATGTATTTATTGATATAATTTTGAATAATTGTTATTTTATCTCTAGAAATGTGCTTCGATTTTCACGATTTTTATTTTTTAAATATTTAATTTTAAAGGTTTGCAATAGAATATTCTTTTATTTTAAAGATGTGCAAAAAATTGTAAGTTTTGATTATTTCAGAAGGAAAAACTGAAGTGTTCAATTCCAAATGTTCCAAATTGAAGAAATTTTTATTTTAAAGCATCAAATGACAAGATTTTTTTATTTTTAAACTGAATTAAATATAAATAAAAATTCTTAAATTTGAATAATTTTTAAGATAAAAATTTAAGTTTTCGATACTTCATCTCCTAATTGGAAGAAATCTCGAACTTACAGCATAAAAATTACATTATTTAAATATTTTAATTTGATGTAAATTTAAATGTAAAATTTTTTTATGTAAAATTGGCATAATTTATATTATTGAATGTATTTTTGAATACAATTTTGAATGATTTTTATTTTAACTCTAAAAATTGTCTTAAATTTTCACAATTTTTAACTCGACAAACAATTAGCTTCAATTTTCACGTTTTTTAATTTTAAAGGATTAAAATAGAGTACACTTTCATTTTAAAGATGTACACAAAAATTTGAAGTTTTGATTACTTGAGAAGTCAAAACTGAAGTGTTCAATTCTCAATGTTCAAAATTCGAGAAATTTCTATTTTAAAGCATCAAATTACAGAATTTTTTATTTTAAAACTTAAAATTTATATAAATTTTTTTACAAATTATCATGAAATAAAATTATTCCATTTTAACAATTTACAATTCAAAGTATTCAAATAATTTTTAAGATCAAAATTTAAGTTTGCAATGCTACATTACCCAAGTTTAAGGAATTTCGATTTCAAATATTAACAATTACAGAAATTTAAAATGTAAAACTTAAAATTGGCATAATTTATATTATTGAATATATTTATTGATATTATTTTGAATTATTATTTTAACTTCGAAATTTGCTTCAATTTTTACGATTTGAATTTTTATGTTCATTAATTTTAAAGATTTACAATGGAAAATTCTTTAGTTTTAAAGATATCTAAACAAAAAAATTTGGTTTATTTATTTTTAATGGCAAATTATTCAAGATTAAAAATTATTCAATTTTAACGATTTAGAAATCAAAGTACTAAATTTTTGAAGAATTACAATTGAACTCTTTAATTTCGAATGAAAAATAAATAATAATCATTATTATTTTAACATAAAATTTGATTTAATTTTCACGATTTTTAATTTTAAAGATGCATAAATAAAAATTCGTTAATTTTACGATTTTAAATCAAGTCAAGTTTTCAATTATAAATCTTGAAAATTAAAGAAATTTCTAATGTAAAGCATCAAAATAACAGAATTTTAAAACTTAAAATTTGCATAATTTTTAATTGCTATTTTTTTCAGAATAAAAATTATTTAATTTTAACAATTTAGAATTCACAGTACTAAATTTTTTACTTGAAAACTCTTGAATTTGAGTGAAATATAGTTGAATGAGTTTGAAGCTCAAAATTCAATTTTTCAATATTATATTTCCCAGTTTAACGAAATTTCTAATTCCAAGCGTAGAGATCACAGAAATTTTAAATTTAAAACTTAAAATTGGTACAATTTATATTATTTAATATAATTTTGAATCATTGTTATTTTAACTTAAAAATTGGATTCAATTTTCACGATTTATGGTTTTAACTTCTTTAATTTTAAAGATTAACAATAGAAAACTCTTTAATTTTAAAGATTAAAAAATCAAATGTCCAATTCTAAATCTTCCAAATTGAAGAAAATTAGAATGTTAAGCATCAAAATTACAGAATTTCTAATGTTAAAACTTAAAATTTCCATAATTTTTAATTGCTTTTTTTTTAATATTAAAAATTATTTAATTTTAGCAATTTACAATTTAAAGTACTAAATTTTGTCTTGAAAACACTTTTAATTTGGATGAAATATAGATAAAAATTGTTAAATTTGAATAATTTTTAAGATGAAAATTTAAGTTTTCGATGCTACCTCTCCAAATTGGAAGAAATTTCGAACTTACAGCATAAAAATTACATAATTTTAACATTTTAATTTGATGCAAATTTAAATGTTAAATTTTTTAATGTAAAATTGGCGTAATTTATATAATTGAATGTAGTGTTTAATACAATTTTTAATGATTGTTATTTTAACTCTAAAAATTGTCTTAAATTTTCACAATTTTTAACTCAACAATTAGTTTCAATATTCACCATTTTTAATTTTAGTAACTTCAATTTTATCCGCGTAAATTATTGAGTATTTGAATACAAAAATTTGTAATTAAAAACTTTTAAATTTCAATTTAAAAGTTCAAAATTTAACAGTTCCACTTTGAGTGATCTTATTTGCAGCTCAGTTTTGATTACCTCAAGTTGAAAATTTTTTAGCTTTAGTGTTCCATTTTTTAATTTTCATTCACCATGAAATATTTTTGCGAACCGGGGAAAAAACGGGAATTTATTTCGTCAATTAAAACGGCCACCCTGTATGTGGAAAGTTTTTAAATACAAAAAAATGGCGAATTTGGCGGTTTTTGAGGAGTATTTTTTATTATTTTTTTTTTGCTAAATTTATAACTTGTCATATAAAAATAAAATAGTGGTAATCTATTTAAAATAAGTTAAAAATACTACACAATTTCTAATTTTATGATTTATGTTGGAAAATAAAAGATACTAAACGATATTTATTATTGATGAATTTATTTTAACAAAAATGATTTATTTAACATTATTTATTTATTTGATATTTATTATTGTCCCAGTATTGGACATACTTTTTACGCTGTCCCAGTAATGGTCGGTTAACCCTATTATCAACATTAATTTGATTAAAAAGAATTTCGTCTCCTGTTTTGAGAGTATTTTGAAATATTAAGTCTGCAACAAAGATAATTTTAAATTGCAGAAAAATCGTAAATCCATCGCCTGCTACTGGGAAACTCAGCCCAGTGGATGCATGAAGCCTCACTGCCCGTTCCTTCACAGGAATGAGCGTCCTGGAATTGAGAGCAGCACTCCCATCAACCAGGGAAAGACTCCCGAAACCATTTCGGCCAAGCCCACTAACCAGGAATGGTCCAACCGTCAAGGTATTCAAATCTAAACATTTTTTTTTTCAGGGTGTCTACTTGGAAACCCTGAAAATGTCAGGGAATAGTTTTTTTTTTTTTTTTTTTTTTAATTTATTGCAATTTTTCGAGTGCGTGTTTATTTTTTGATTTTAATTGCAATATAAAATTAAATAATAATGATTCTCTATTTGTTTTAATTTTTTTAGCTTTCTCTTACTGTATTTAACTATTTGGTTAAAAATTTGTGTTGAAGAAATTTTGAAAATTTAATTAGTTGGTTGAAAGTTTAACTCTTTTGTAAAAAAAAATTAATTTTTTTTTTGCTGTAGATGTACCATTTTAATCGAAAATTCATCTCTTTGGTTGAAAAATTAACTGATTTTTTGAAAATGTCTTTTTTCTTCGACTGACACTTTTTTTATTATTATAGATAATTTGAATTTTTTTCTTTTTAACTGAAAATGCAATTATTTCAGTTGAATATTCGGTCATTTTAGTTAAAAATTCATCCTTTTGTTGAGCATTAATTTTCTTAACTAAAAATTTATTTATTAAATTTTTAGTTGATAACGGATCTTTTTACTTCCAAGTTTAAATATATGGTTAAAAATTACTATATGTCGTTAAAAATTTATGTATTTGGTTGAAATTTTTTCGTTTTTAGTTAAAAAATTCAATTATTTTGTTGAAAAAATCGTCTTTCTTGGCAGTGAATTATTTGTAAATTTAAATTATTATTCTTTTATTTTTTATTTTGCTTCAAATTATTATTATTTAAATCATTTGGTTATTTCTAAATTTATGTTTTTGGTTGAAATTTTAACAAACCCAGTTATATATTCCATCATTTTAGTTTTAAAATTCTTCTTTTTGGTTTAAAATTTAAATCTAAATTGTTTTTTTTTTTTTTGAAAATTAATTTTTTTAACTGAAAGCTAAAAAATTCCATTGTTCGTTAAAAATGAATCTTTTTTCGTTTTAAGTTTATTGCTTGGTTGAAAATTTTATTTTTTAGTTAAAAATTCAATTGTTTTGTTGAAAAAGTCGTCTTTTTTGGCAGGAAACTAATTTTCTTTTTTGAAAATTTATTTATTTATTTTTTGAAAATTTAAGTATTCCAATCAAATATTCATAATTTGATTTGTAAATTTGTGTTTTTGGTTGAAAATTTAACTAATCCAGTTATTTATTCCATAATTTTAGTTTGAATTAAAAAAATTTTTTCATATAAAATGCATCTAAACCTGAATTGTTTTTTTTTGTGTTAAAAATTAATTTTTTTCCATTGTTGGTTAAAAACGGTTCTTTTTTTAGTTTTAATTACAATTATTTGGTTGAATTTTTTATTCTATAGTTAAAAATTCAACTATTTCAATAGGAATTAAATTATTTTGTTGAAAAAATTGTCTTTTTTGGCAGTAAATTAATCTTTTTTGAAAATTCATCTAAATCTAATTTTTTTTTTAATTAATTTTTTTAAACTGAAAACTTAACACTTTCATTGTTGGTCAAAACGGTTTTTTCAGTTTTAAATTCAATGACTTGGTTGAAAATTTTATTTTTCAGTTAAAAATTCAATTGTTTTGTTGAAAAAATCGTCCCTTTTGGCAAGAAATTAATTTTCTTTTTTGAAAATTTATTTATTTATTTTTTTATTGAAAATTTAAGTATTCCAATCAAATATTCATAATTTGATTTGTAAATTTGTGTTTTTGGTTGAAAATTTAACTAATCCAGTTATATATTCCATAATTTTAGTTTGAATTTTAAAAAAATTTTGATATTTAAAATGCATCTAAACCTGAATTGTTTTTTTTTTGTGTCAAAAATTAATTTTTTTCCATTGTTGGTTAAAAATGGTTCTTTTTTTAGTTTTAATTACAATTATTTGGTTGAATTTTTTATTCTATAGTTAAAAATTCAACTATTTCAATAGAAATTAAATTATTTTGTTGAAAAAATTGTCTTTTTTGGCAGTAAACTAATCTTTTTTGAAAATTCATCTAAATCTAATTTTTTTTTAATTAATTTTTTTAAACTGAAAACTTAACACTTTCATTGTTGGTCAAAACGGTTTTTTTCAGTTTTAAATTCAATGACTTGGTTGAAAATTTTATTTTTTAGTTAAAAATTCAATTGTTTTGTTGAAAAAATCGTCCCTTTTGGCAAGAAATTAATTTTCTTTTTTGAAAATTTATTTATTTTTTTTTTTATTGAAAATTTAAGTATTCCAATCAAATATTCATAATTTGATTTGTAAATTTGTGTTTTTGGTTAAAAATTTAACTAATCCAGTTATATATTCCATCATTTTAGTTTAAAATTTCTTCTTTTTGGTTTAAAATTCATCTAAATTTTATTTTTTTGTTTGTTGAAAATTAATTTTTTAACTGAAAACTTAAACATTCCATTATTGGTTAAAAACGGATCTTTTTTCGTTTTAAATTTAATTACTAGGTTGAAAATATTATTTTTTGGTTAAAAATTCAACTATATCATTAAAAATTCAATTATTTTGTAGAAATAAGCGTCTTTTCGGCAGTAAATTAATCTTTTTTGAAATTTTATCTTTTTCGTTGAAAATGCAACTATTCCAATAAAATATTCATAATTTTATATATTCCATAATTTTAGTTTGAATTTTTAAAAAATTAGTTAAAAATTCAACTATTTTGATAGAAATTTAATTATTTTGTTGAAAAAATTGTCTTTTTTGGCAATAAATTAATCTTTTTTGAAAATTCATCAAAATCTAAATTGTTTTTTTTTTTTAAATTAATTTATTTAAACTGAAAACTTAACATTTCCATTGTTGGTTAAGATGGATCTTTTTCAGTTTTAAATTCAATTACTTGGTTGAAAATTTTATTTTTCTTGTGTAAAATTAATTATTTTAATAAAAAATGTAACTATTCTATTTTTTGTTGAAAGCTGATCTTTTTTAGTTCAAAATTAAACTATTTGGTGGGAAAGTGTACTTTTTTGGTAGAAAATTAATCTTTTTGTTTAAAAATTTATATTTATTAGATGAAACTTCAAATTTTTGCTGGAGAACTCTTCAGCTTTATTAAAAATTCTTTTTTAGTTGAAAATTCGACATTTCGGTTCACATTTCTTGAATTTTGTTAAAAATTCGCCTTTTTGGTAGTAAATTAATCTTTTTGTTTAAAAAATTATCTTTTTTGTTGAAAATTCAACTTCTTGATTGATAATTCTTAAATTTTATTTAAAATTAGTATTTTTTGTTAGTATATTAATCTTTTTATTTAACAATTCATCTTTTTTAGTTGAAAAATTCAACTTTTTGGTTGAGAATTCTTGAACTTTCTTAATAATTCGTTTTTTCGGTAAAAAATTCATCTTTATGTTTAAAAATTCATATTTTTCGGTACAAATTTCACAACTAGGTTTTAAATTTGATATTTCTTACAAATTTTTGTAAACAATTTTTTTCTTATTTCTTGCTTAAAAAATCAACTCTTTGTTTGAGAATTCATGAATTTGGTTAAAAATTCGATTTCTCGGTAAAAAATTCATGTTTATATTAAAAAATGCATCTTTTTCATTAAAAATTTAACAACTAGGTTATAAAGTTGAACAATTTCTTTAAAATGATATATATTTTTTATTTTTTCTTAAATATTCAACTTTTTACTTGTAAATTCGTCGTTATTGCTAGCAAATCAATCTTTTTATTTAGATAATAATATTTTTTAATTGAAAATTTTACTTTTTCTTTTAAAAAAATCACTTTTTACCGAGAACAATGATTTTTGAATAAAATTCAAGAATTCTCAACCAAAAAGTTGAATTTTGAACTTAAAAGGAATGAATTTATAAACAAAAAGATTAATTTACTAATTATTTTGTTTAAAAATTCATCTCTTTTAGTAGAATATTTAATTACTTGATTGAGCAATTCTTGAATTACACTGAAACCTTTCTTTTGTTAGTAAATTAATCTTTTTTGTTTAAAAATTCATCTTTTTCAGTTTATAATTTAACTTTGAATTTCGGTAAAAAGTGAATTATCTCGGTAAAAAATTAATGTTTTTGTTTAAAAATTCATCTACTTAATTACATTTTTAACAAGACGATTTTAAAGTTGAACTCTTTTCTTAAAAATTAGAACTTTTTTTTTCTTTTGCTTTCTTTCTTAAAAAATAACTTTGTGGCTGAAAATTCTTGAGTTTTGCTAAAAATTCATGTTTTTGGTAAAAAATAATCTTCTTGGTTAAAAATTTAACAATTAGCTTTTAAACTTAAACTACTTTCTTAAAAATTACAATTATTTGTTTCTTTCTTAAAAAAATTCAATTTTTTATTTGAGAATTCTAGAATTTTATAGAAATTTCTTTTTTTTTTTTGGTAGTCAATTTATCTAATTATTTAAAAATGCATCATTTTTAGTTGAAGATCAACTTTTTATTTGAAAATTCTTGAACTGTTTGAAAATTCATCTTTTTCGGTAAAAGTTTTAAAACTAGGTTTTTGAGTTGAACTACTTCTTAAAATTCATTTTTTAATTGACGATTTCAAATTTTAGTTAAAAATTCACCTTTGGTTGGAAATTTGAAGTCTTTTGTTGAAAATACCTTTTATTTTGTTTTAAAATTACTTTGGCAATTGAAAATTTAGCTATTCCATTTCTGGTCGAAAACGGTTCTTTTCTAAGCAAAAGTTCAACTTTTTAAAAAAATTGAACTATTTTGTTAAAAATGTATCTAGTTTTGTTGAAAATTCAATTTTTGAGTTGAGAGTTTTTGTATTTTATTGAGAATTTGTCTTTTTTGGTATAATATTATCTTTCTTCAATCAAAATTTCATATTTCTTATTTCACAATTCAATTGTTTTTTGTAGAAAATTCGTCATTTTTTCTTGAAAGCTTAATAATTTAGTTAAAAAATTTAACTATTTGGTAGAAAATTGTTGTTTTTTTTATGATTTAAAATAATTATTTTGTATTAAAAGTTTAACTTTTTCATTTTTGGTTAAAAATGTACCCTATTCAATTAAAAAGTTCAGTAATATCCGCATTGACTGTCAAATAAATTTCAATTAAGCGCATTTTAAGACTTACTTACACCACACGGTTATGAGGATAATATAGACATATTGGCAAGTTGGCTCGCAATAAAACACAAAATAAATCAGTTTAAACCCAAAATTGGTAACGTAGTTTATGGATAATTGTTTATAAATTAAAAAACATCTTTTAATATATTTTTTCAACACTTCCTAAATGAAATACATTAATTGAATCTTTAAAAGCTGAAAAAAAAATTATTTATCATAAATTCGCGAAACTGTATACATATTCTGCGTTCATTATTTAAAAAAATGCAAACCCTGGAATTTTTAGGGTAATTTTCTTTCAGGTTTTGAGTAGACACCCTGTTTTTGTAATATAATAATGACGAAACAAGCGCGATCAGATGTATTTGCCTCGATAAGACTAAATTGGGGATAATTGTGCTGTTTGGGTGTAGAAGATTCAAAGTTCGACGGTAGCAGCACCGAGTCGGATCAAGGCCGAGGCAGCAGCGAAGCCGGGAGTTTTATTGGCAGTCCAGTTGTAGACCCTCTGATTGTTAACTTCGAAGAAGGTATGAGGCTTTACTAGCCCCCCCGAACGCCTTTCAACCTACACTACCTCACGCCAGGCACTCTCTCCCTTCCGTCTAGCACCCTGCGAATCCCCGGCAGTCTCTCCATCCCCGGTCTTTCTCCAACCAGCCTCAACATCCCCGCCGCTCCCAGCGCCACCAACAACCACCTAAGCGTACCGCCACCACCAACACCACCCAATGTACAGAATTCGCAATCCTCATCCTGTTCCTCCTCCTCCTCCTCCTCCTGCCACCTCCTCCACCATCACCATCATCATCATCAGGCTCTCTCATTTCCTCATCATCGGCCACCCAATCCCAACTTGCACCATCACCATCATCACCATCACCATCCTCAATCGTCTTCTACTCACGGCCCATCACTCTCATCACTGCAAAATCCAGCACCAAGCTCTTCTCCGTTCCTCCAACGACCGAGTTCTCCGCTCCTTCAGCGACCGAGTTCACCGCTCCTCCAGCGACCGCCGTCAAGCTCACCAATTCACAGGCAACCAGCCAACTCGCAACCTCAGCCAGCCACCTCGAGGTTCACGTTTCCGTATCTCGGTTTTGCCTCCTATCCCCGATTTTAGAGCCACCGGAGAAAGCAAAAGCAAGCAGCGAACACAACTTTTGAGAATAGGGGCAACCTGCTGCTGCCGTTGCTGTTGCTAGCTGCTGCTGCTGATATTGTTGCCGCTGCTGCTGCTGCTGCTGCTGTCTGCGAAATTTGTATATTTTTCTGGCTAGAGGAGAACATTCGATATAATTAGATAGTTGAAATTTTCCGTTATTTTCATCCCCTTTTACCCAATTGACTCGTTTTCAAAATTCAAACCTGTCGAAACAACAACAAGAACAACAACAACAACAACAAAAAACAACGTCTTCTATCCCTTTTTTACATTTTCAATAGATTTACTGTTTGAATTTCCCGCGCCCCGAGTTGTACTTTCCACACTTGAACATAACCTCACTCTGAAGATATTTCTCGCGGGAAATTTAAATGTCGCCGATCTGTAGGAATGTCTTTGAATTTTGGAAATGAGTCGGCTTGTAAGCGAAGACTGAAAGAAGAGTCGAAAGCGACTATAAATTATTTAATTTGCGAAAATCCGGCTCTTAGATTCTTCAGGCTCATTTTTTCTTTCTTCGAGATTTAAAATGATCTAAGGTTTATCTATTATCTGGTTTATTGTTTTTGGCCCGGTGCCAATTTGTTTTCGTTCAGTTTTCAATTTGGTGAGAATTTTGCATTCTCAAATTTTGATTTAAAACATTGTTTCTTTTTATTTTGTTTTTTTTTTTTTTTAATTTTTTTTGTTTCTTCATTCACGGGATTGGAAATCCTCATTGTTTTCTAATCTCCCCGCAGAACGAGTCACGTTTCTTAAATTCTCTTTTCGTTTTGTTTTGTTATATTATAGGTTTCAAATTCAAGTCTTAGGTAATGAGAAACTCGTTTTGCGGCATTTGGAAAAAGTAAAAAATAAATAAATAAAAGTGCTCATCGTGTCCCAGCCTTGGTTTACACGTACCGACACAAATAATGCCTTCATATGTTTTGGCTTTTCACGCGACATCACAACGGCCTGGGATAATCGCGCATTGTCAGCTAAATGAAATTCCGATATGAGCACTTGAAATATAGAATATCCGAGAAAATTCATGAGTTGAATATAAATAATCGTAGGACTTAGTCGTAGTTCTAGGCAAAGGGTTTATTAACGAGATACCTAGGAAAATGATGTACGTTTCATATTTTTTTTCTCGCACCTGATCGTGATTAAAATCGAGTAAACACCAAAATTTAAGTTGAGAAAAAAAAAATTTGCGGTTTAACATTCAATTTCCGGATCCAGAGGAATCTTTTGGAATCTTGAAATTCAAGAAAACGATCAGAAGACCTTTAACTGATCTCAAAATCTTTTTTTTTTTTTTTTGTACTTTTGGATGAAAAACCGCAATTTTTGATTGCACGGCTCAAATGTTTGAATTTTCACATCGCCCTATTATCCAATTTTCAAAATATCAATTCTGAAAAATACCAATTATGGTATTAGATGTAGAAATTAATTTGGTGACTTTACTTTGATGTTTTGTAACTCTTGGTCTTGAATTTTTTTGCTACCGTTGGCGCGCTTATTTGAAATGATTAAATTTACAATAAAATTGTATTAAATAATACATTGAAAATTATGAAAACTAATTCTTTGATATTTATTCCTTAAAAATGAATAATCAATTTGTAATTTAAAGAAAATAATACCTTTTTGACCACAAATATGAATTTACAATCATTTTTAATATCTTGATTTACTTTACAATTATTTTTTGTTGTAGGCAATTATAAATGTACAATACGAGAATAACCTACAGGCGAAAAAAACCGAGTCACAATAAATCAAAGTAAAGGCACGGAATTAATTTTTATATTTAATATTTTGGGGCTTAGCGCAAAAATATTCACAAAAATGTCATCACATTCATCTCAGATTATCGCTTGAAATTTCGCCTTGCATGTTTACCAACAAAAAAAAACAAAAACAAAAAAGCTTCCAGGGTGGTCTTTAAAAGTGGGTTTAAAAACCTTGTGTGTTTTTTTCGCTTAACAAGTTCCTCCCTGCTTTTGTTTTGTTGGAAATCGCATGTGTTTTATTTTATTTTTTTGTCTTAAAAGGCACATTTTATTTTTAGGGATCACCCTTATGTGACTTTATCGTGCAGAGGCGAGTTTCGTAGCGTCAATTCGCAGGGTGAAAAATATAAGCTCCAGGAAAAAAAAAGATACTTTTGCTAATATTTTTCACTGTGCGGGAATCTCGAGGGTGAAGAGAAAATTCATGCAGATTAGTAGAAGGATTTTCGACTTTCGAAAACTTTGGTCTCGAGGAACCATGGCTTTTAAAACGCATTTGATATCCTGTTTTAAGACTCGAAGTCTTTAAATGAAACATAAGAGTGCCAGAGATATGTTTGTACACTTTATATTTATTGCTAGTTTGCAGTTAAATTTTTCCTGATGACCTCGATTAAAGCGAACAGGAAAAAAGCCAGAAAAAAAAGAAAAAATTATATCCTTCAGAAATATAAATATTATATTTAAACCAGCGAAAAATTCGTGGTTGAATCTGCGTGGTAATTTAAGCAGAAAATGAGAGGCGATTCTACGCATAATAGGAAATTAGCAATCTTTATAAACGAGGCGTACGGCATAATGATATATATTATATATTCTATATTCTACGTTTAAGTACTAACGATATATTTATCACTGGAAAGTAATTATCGTCGTTGCGAAAAGAGCGACCTCGTCAACACTTTGGACGCTTGAATTTTATCAAATTTCAAACCCAGTTCTTATCATTACAAGTATGCTAAATTCTAGAAACATCGCAGCCAAAGAGAATTTTGAAATTTGTAAAATTGGTGGCCAGATTTTGCGAGGCGTTTTTCTTTCTTTCTTTTTTTTTGTTTTCTTTCTTTTAGATTGCAGAAATATTCGTCATTCTACGAATAAAAACACGATTTTCTGTAAACTCACAAGAGTGAGTTCCGAGTGTGAGTGTTTTAAGAGCGAGAGTTAGAATGCAACAATATTTTTTATTGTTCCGCATTTGGGAATAATTGATAAGATTTTCGAAATAAGCGCTACGAGAAACAAAAAGTTTGGAATGTAAATAGATAAATTGAGAAGCCAAGAGGCAAGATAAAGAACGGGATTTGAAAAATGGAAGATTTTTTTTTTCTAGTGATTTCTCATAGCGCGTGTGACGAAGAGAATAGTTCCATTGATAATCATTGCGTAATCAATGTTCGTTAATTGATTAATTAAGAGAAGAGAAACTGGAATTTCGACTTCTCTTTAAGAGAAATGTTTCGCTTTGTTTCTGCGAATCAAGGAAAAAAAGGTTATATTAAACAAAAAAATGCTTGCGTTTCAAGAAATACGTTAAATATTTTTCTTTTTTTTTTTTTTACTTTGTGTTCGTGATTTTTGAATTTGTTTTCCGAATGGAGTTTTTGCCATTCCTTTTGCGTCCACGTATGAAGAGTATACAAGGATCATGTTTTTTTTGTGTGGCTCCTGCAGATGCTGGACATTCGGCATTTGCAAGATCCGAATTGAAAATTTTCGATTTGAAGTAGTAAAGCTGCACTGATGTGTGGGCACCTCGGCCGATAAAACACTTTTTGACAATTTACCGACGGTCGGTAAATTACCGACAGTCGTTAAGTGAGTTAATAAATGGTGGGTCGCTGTTTTACCGACTGAGGTGGTCCCGAATCGGTGCAGCTTCACTACTAGTTTGGGTCTGCAGGTGCCTTTGCAATTTTGTATATCGTGTTTTTCCCTGGAGCCACGGCTCACGAAGATTGTACAACTAACTGGTGGCAATTGTACTTTCGAAAGGAAATTTAAAATACAAATTGAAATTGAAAGTTGAATGAAACTTGTTGAATTACTGTTGCCACTGCGATAGTTTCACTTGCTGAATATCTGTTGTAAGTTATAAAGAGCGAGACAGGAAGAGAAAAGTTGAAGAAAAGGTTTAAAAAAAAAAAAAAAAAAAAAAAAAAAAATAGGCTGATGCGTATTATTATATGATCGATGTAAACGAATGGGAATTAATACTTTTCATTGAGACGATATTTGGATTTCAATAAACTTGGTAACTCGAAACAATAACATGATTAACTGACTGGCCAGAGTAGCGTCAAAATCTTCCAGTTTAGTTTTGGTTTTGTCATGTGGAATTCGGATTTGAAAGATTGGAATTTTTACGATACTAGGGCCACTTTTTCGTTTATTTTCAATGTTGTCTATACCTCTTCCTTTCTTCCATTGTGAAAATTGTGACAGATGCTGATTTCCAAGGAAAAGAAGATGAAGATGATGGGCATTTAAAAAAAAGAATGGCAAGAAAACCGTTTATTAAATTTAAATTAAGTTCTCTTTGTCTCAAGTCCTCTTTCCTTTCTTCCTTTGGTTTTGACTACTAGGAAGACAACGACTTTCCAAACTGGAGATGAACATCGTCAAGAGTCTAGAAGTAGATCTAAATCTTAAGCGATAAAGAAAGCCTTGAATTGAAAATGTCCAAGTCTGGTTCCATCGAGACCAAGAAGCGAAGTTAATCCGAGAAAGCGTAGTAAGAAACAAGAATCCGGAGGTTTGTCCCTAACAATGAACTCGGTAGGCGTGAGGTAGCCGGAACAAAAAACAAAAAAACAAAAAACCAAAAGAACTATGGTGAACATAATGAATAAATAATAATTGGATTTCAATTTTCTTCGGTGTTTTCAGAATCCGATAGTGAAGATGCTGCTTCGCCAGTTAAGCGGAGTCACAACTTGTCTTTTACAGCCGACGAGCAAGAAAGACTCAATGCAATTCAGACTGAGGTTGCTGCCTATTATGAGTACCAACCCGGCGACTACAAAGAACAACCTGCAGCTGGGAAGATGACGACAATTCCAACTGTTCGTCACCAGAGGAGCCGCGGTGGCGGCTCCAAGTACAATTATTGGAAGACCTCCTCGTCCGCGGATCAGGACTTTAAGGTCTTGACCTTGGAGGAAATCCGTAGGAGGAAACAGGCCGCAGAGACTTCCAAGAGTTTGGAAATGAATTTGGAAAGAAATCAGAATTCAGGAGAAGATAGTTTAAATGATGCAATAGAGACTCTAGAAGAATTAGCAATGGTGAATAGATCAATGAAGAGTGAGAGTAAGAGATGCATCAGCGAAGTGGAGAATGAGGAAGAAGGAGCAGCGAAGATTCAGAAAGTTGATAAAGTCGAAGGTATTAAAATTCCTCCGATAAAATTACGAAGGATTTACAAATCAGGCGGCTTTGAGCTGGAGAGGAGAAGTACGCCAGAAGTCTTCAAAAATGTTCTTGCAGTTGAGGAAAGTGAGATTTTAAAAGATATTGACGCCTTGTTGTCACCCAATGCCCATTGAACAAAGCTTTGTATTCTCATGTCTCAAATCTGTGATTTATATAAGAGGAACAGTTTCTTTTTTATTAGTTTTTTTTATCAAGTATTTACTTGACTATACTCTATTCCCCGAGAGAATAAATTGCAGGTGGACCGACTTACGTTGACTTTGCGCCGATATGGAAGACTTTCTTGAAGAAAGTTGATTTGAAAGTTCTGAATCTGCAGGTTTTTCTCTCGGGGAATAGAGCATAGTTTACTATACTCTATTCCTCGATGGAGAAACCAGGCGAACTAACTTGCGTCCACTTGGCGCAGCTATGGAAGCCTTTTTTTTTTAAGAAGCTTGACTCGCGCGCTTCTCGAACGTCATAAAAAATTGAGTGCCTGCTTCTATAGTGGTTATTTTCGTCCAGACAACTCCTTCGGGAGTTCTTTTTTCGAGGAATAGAGTATAGTTTTACTATACTCTATTCTTTCGGGGAATAGAGAATAGTTTTACTATACTCTTTTCTTTAACGGAATAAAGTATAGTTTTACTATACTCTATTATTTTGGGGAATGGAGTATAATTTACTATACTCTATTCTTTGAGGGAATAGAACAGAGTTTTACTTTACTCGTTTCTTTCGTGGAATAGGGTATAGTTTTATTGTCCACTATTCTTTCAAAGAATAGAGTATAATTTACTGTACTCTATTCTCCCGGAGAATAGAGGATAATTTATTATACTCTATTCTTTCGGGGATGGAGTACAATTTACTTTACGTGTTTCTTTCGTAGAATAGAGTATAGTTTTATTATTCTCTATTCTCTCGATGAATAGAGTATAATTTATTATACTATATTCTCTCGGGAAATAGAGTATAATTTACTTTCGTGGATTATTGTATAATTCGCTATACTCTATTCTTCCAGGGAATAGAGAATAGTTTTACTTTATTCTTTTCTCTCTAGGAATAGCGAATAGCTTCACTATACTCTGTTATTTTAGGAAATAGAGTATAATTTACTGCACTATTATTTTAGAGAATAGAGAATAGTTTTACTATAGTCTTTTTCTTTCATGGGATAGAGTATAGTTTTACTATACTCAATTTTGTTGGGGAATAGAGTGTAGTTTTACTATGCTCAATTTTGTTGGGGAATAAAGTATAATTGGCTATGACTTATTCTCGGAGAATAGAGTATAGTTTACTCTACTCTAATCATTAAATGAATAACCAACCGGGGAATAGAGTATATTGTTAGAACTAGAAATTGCAATTTCTATGGACTTGAATACTAAAAACCATTCCCAAGTGAATTACATTTTGTAAATTTGTAAATAGGAGGGATTAGTTTTTAATTCCTGAGATTAATTGAACCAAGCTTTTGGTTCAGCATCTGAAAGAAGTACAAAAAAAGTGTTTTGACGTATTCTGTTCTGTTCAGGAATTTAACAATTTTAAAAGGTTTTCCTACAAGAAGTTTCTTGTAATGAACATTTATCGAAACTTATTTGTCAGTTGTAATTTTTTCATAAAGTCCAACAAGCAAGTTTAAAAAAAATGGATTTTATTTTTATTTTCACTCAGTCCCAATATAGAATTAAGCTTGTAAATATTGTACATTTTGTAAATAGGATAAATCTTGCTTTCAGTTAAAAATAACAATCATTCTGAAATATTTTTCCAATTAATAAACGCACCTGATACATTGTGAATCGACATTATTATAGGAACAACCACTGTACAACATAATAATTCAAATAAATTACGATTGTTATATTTACGAGATGTAATTACTTTCATTTATTTAATCAGGTTATTTAATCATAATATTTTATTATTTCAGGGAATTTTTTTATTATTAATTGATTTAATTCAATTAAATTTTTGTTAGATTATTATTATTATTATTAATTAAGTAAATTTTACCATCTTTTAATCAGTTTAATAATTAAAATTGAATCATTTTACGGAAAAACCTTGAAATTTTTAGGGAATATCTTTTTAAAATTTAAGCCACGGGATTTAAAAATATTCCACGGCGTTATAGAGGATTTAATAAATTTCAAGTAATTTTTTATATTTTAGGGAATTTTTCAAAAGAATTAACATTCTGAATTAGAAAAGGGATTTTAAAAAATAATCCTAATTCTGAGTTGAAACGTGGAATTTGAAAAATGTAACCAATTCTAACCTAGAAATAGAAATTTATAAAAAAAAGAATTTACATTCGGACTTGGAATAGGATATTTTCAAACGAATTTAATTCCTTTTAACTTTAATTCAATCCTGCGTTAAAACAGGACATTTTCAAAATTTAACAGATTCTGAGCTAAAACACAAATTTTTAAAAGTAATTAAAATTCCGGTTTGAAGCATTTATTTTTTCAACAAATTTTCATTCTTAGTTGAAACGGGGAATTTTTTAGAAAAATAAAATTCTAAATTTGAACAGGATATTTTACAAAAGATTAGAATTCTGACTTGGAACTGGGAAATTTCGAAGATAAATGAATTTTGAGCTATAAAACTAGAAAATTTGGAAAACAAAATTGTAGATTGGAAGAGGGAATTTTAAAATTTGAATAAATTCTCATCATGAAAAGGGAATTTTTAAAATTTAACAAATACTGAACTAGATCTGTAAATTTCCGAAAACAATGAAAATTCCGGATGGGAACAGGGCATTTTTAAATTCAAATAAATTTTGAATTAAAATATAGAATTTCTAAAATTTAACAAATTCTGAAATACATCTGGAATTGTTTTAAACCATTTAGATTTTGGGTTGAAATAGGGCATTTTTAAATATAAATCATTTTTGAGTTAAATCTGGAAATTTTCAAAAAGAACCAAAATTATTTATTGGGAATTTTTCAAAATTTCACAAACTGTGAGCTTGGATTGGGAATTTTCGAAAAGTTAAAATTGTGGATTGTAACACTCATTTTTTCAAAGATTTCTAAGTCTCAGTTGAATCGGGGATTTTTCAAAAATAATAAAAATTCTGTATTGGAAGAGGGAATTTTCAAATTTGAATAAATCCTATGTTAGAACAAGGACTTTTAAAAATTTAGCAAATTCTGAGCAGTACTTTGAAATTTTCGAAAACAATCCCTTAATGGTTATAATATTTTGAAAAAAAAATATTAAACAACCTCGCGATAAACTCTTTTTTAAAAAACCGAAATTGTTATATTATCTTCGGTTTATTTTTCTGTGTCTCACAAGTTAGTGATCAGTGACTAAAAATAAATCGAATTATAAATGAACATTTCCAAAACCAAACTTTTAAGGTTACAATTTTAGTTACTCTATTTTGAAAAATTCTAATTTACAAGCAAAATTGTATAATTGGTATGCATGATAAATATTTTAAAAAATAGAAAAAAATCGAGTAAGTTGAAGATGGTCTGAATAGATTTAAAATGAATTGAAAATTCTCAATTATTTCAAATAATTTTAATGAACCGTTCACGCTTTTTAAGCATTAAAAGATCAAAAATATTTTCTTAAAATTCATAGGAAAATAAAAATTTACTTTATTTTGAAAAATTAATTTTTACAGAATATTTTAAAAGATTTAAAAAATGGTAAAAAATGAATCTGGAAGATTTTCAGGAAATGTTTTTAATTTTTAAGGATGTTAAAAAGAATTTAGGAAGAATTCGAATTATTTTAAAAGATGCTTAGAAGTTATGCAAAAATTACAAAAATAATAAAAAATTTAAAAACGTATTAAATAACATGTTTTAGAGATTTTTAAATAAAATTTTCAAGCTTTTTAAGGAGTTTTAAAGTATTTAAAATGAAATTAATTCAAATTTTAATTTAAGATGTTTCAGTTTATAATAGAAATGTAATCGTTCAATTTTCAATATTTTTTAGCTTGAAAATGCGTAAAATGACTTGCAACTCAGTTTTTTTTACTTTAAATACAAAAAAATAGCTTGAGAGTTCAAATTTTTTTGATTTCATTAAATGTGATAAATTTTTGGAAACCGGTAAAAACGGGGAATGACCGGTAATTTTGATATGGCATGCAAACGGCCATCATGAACAAAAATTCTTGACTGGAACACGGAATTTTTCAAAATTTCACCAATTCCTAAAAAATTATAATTCGCAATTGAAATGGAGACTTTTCGAAAAGAATTAAAATTCTAACCTTGAACAATGCATTCTTAAAATTTATTACATTCGAAACAAGAACTGGAAATTTCCGAAAAAAATTCAAATTGTGGATTTAAGATTTTATTAAAAAAATTTTTTTTTAAATTCAAACGTGGAATTTTCGAAAATAATATGAACTCTAGATTTGAGTAAGACATTTTTTTTGAAGAATTTTAATTCTAATTTGGAACTGGGAATTTTCAAAATTTACTATATTCTGAGCTGTAACTGAGAATTTCTAAAAAGAATCGAAATTCTGGATCGAAGAATGGATTTTCTAATTTAAATACATTCTGAGTTAGAAAACGGATTTTTCAAAGTTTAACATTCTGAACTAGATCTGGAAATTTTCGATAACAATTAAAATTCTGGAAACTTTCAAAACGCATAAAAATTCACAAATTTTGAGTTAGGATTGGAAATTGTTGTTCTGCATTGCAGAACTTCTGTTTCCAAAAAATTTTGAATCTTAGTGTATAGGGGGAATTATCGTAAATAATAAAAATTCTGGATTTGAAGAGGGTATTTTCAAATTTAAATAAATTCGAGGCTAGAACAGGGAATTTTCTAAATTTAAGAAATTATGAGTTATTCCTAGAATGTTTCGATACAAATTAAAATTCTGAATTGCAAAAGGGACTTTTCAAATTTAAATAAATTTTGAGATAGAATAGGACATTTTCAAAATTTAATAAATTAGGAGCTAGAACTCTAAATTTTTGAAAATAATTCGAATTCTGAGTTGAAATCGGGAATTGTTGAAAATGATTAAAATTCTTTACTGGAATAGGGAATATTACAAATTAAAAAAATACTCTATAAATTTTCCAATTCATTTTACAATTAATATAATAAATCTTTATGAAGAATGCAATTCTGAACATTTAAAGAAAATTATTAGTATTTTTAATGAACTAAAACAACATAATGTTGATATAAAAGTACTCGTCAAAAGTTTGATAAAATTCACGAATATTGTCAAAAAGTCATTATTTTTGGTATTGTTTATTTATTAAATCGTGATAACTATAATATTAGTTTAAAATATAATATTTTGCTTACAAATTATCATTTTTTGTTGAAAATTCAACTACTTTGATAGAAAATAAAAGTATTGGATTAACAATGAACTATTTTGTTAAATATTTTTATTTTTCAGTTGTAAATTCAACCTTTTCAAAATTAATAAAAATTCTTGATTGTCCCAGAAAATGCTTCAAAATTTTACAAATTCTGAGGTATAATTGGGAATTTTAGAATTGAATTAAAATTCTGGATTTGGACAGGGAATTTTTCAAACGAATTATAATTCTGACTTGTAATTGAGCATTTTAAATTATAAATAAATATTTCGAAAACAATTATAATTGTAGATTGGAACAGGAAATTATTCAAAAGAATTATAATTATCTCTATGAACAATGCATTTTCAAAAATTAATCAATTGGAAACTAGAATCATACGTGAAATTTTTGAAAACAATAAAAATTATGGCCTTGAGCAGCACGCTTTTTTAAAGAATTGTAATTCTAACTTGGAACAGGGAATTTCCAAAATTTACTCAATTCTAAGCTAGAAATTTTCGAGAACAATTAAGATTCTGGATTGGAACAAGGAATTTTGCAAAATATTATAATTTTCACTCGGAATAGGGATTACAAGGAATTATAGGGTATAGAAATAAATTTTGAGCTATATAACTGAAAATTTTCGAAAGAATAAAAAAAAATAAAAAAAATCTTGATTGGAACAGAAAATGTTCCAAAATTTTACAAATTCTGAGGTAATTCTGGAAACTGAAAAAAAATCTCGATTCGAACAGGGAATTTCGCAAAAAAAATATAATTCTGGATTAATAAAGGGATTTGTTAAAAGAATTAAACTTCTTAGTTGAAAGACGGAATTTGTAAATATAAATAAATTCTGAGGTAGTTCTGGAAACTTTCAAAAAGAGTAAAAATTCTAGATTGGAACAGGGAATTTTACAAAAGAATTATAATTATGATTTGGAATTAAGAATTTTCAATTATAAATAAATATTTCGAAAAAAAAGTATAATTGTAGATTGGAACAGGGAATTTAAAATTTTTAATAAATCCATAGTTAGAAAACTGAATTTTTTAAATGTCACAAATTCCAGAAACTTGTACCATTAAGATATTAATAATCATTATGAAAGTTTACCTCTAAAAAATATTGAAAGAAGAATTAATGAACAACTTCGTGATAAACTCTTTAGAAAAAACTGAAATTTTCATCGAATTTCCTGTTGGTTTTTCATTCTACAGAAATCTGTTTGTGCAGAATGAGTACATACAATTTCAAGCAGCGTTTGAAGGATTCAATCTAAAGATAATTCTTCTTTGGCGTCCTATTATCTTCGGTTTATATTACTTTGTTTGCCTCCGAAGTCATTGTTCAGTGACTTGAAATAAATCGCATAACGGGGATCGAAGAAAGAAAACAATTATTTAATACCAATTGGCTGCACACACTATTTATTTAGAATTAAATTCATACGTATTATAGTACCTAGTCTAAGAGAGAATCACAATCTGTTTTTCTTCTTTATTTCTTTCGCTTCATCAAACTTAGAAATGGGAATTTTTAATTATAAATAAATATTTACAAAAAAGTATAATTGTATATTGGAACAGGGAATTAAAAAATTTGAATAAATCTCTAATTAGAAAACGGAATTTTTGTAATTTAACAAATTCTGGACTAGATTTGGAAACTTTCGAAAACAAATAAAATTCGGGATTAATAAATGGATTTTTTAAAAGAATTAAAATTTTTAGTTGAAAGACAGAATTTGTAAATATAAATAAATTCTTAAGTTGTTCTGGAAACTTACAAAAACAATACAAATTGTAGATTGTAACAGAAAAATTTTGCAAAAGAATGATAATTTTCACTCGAAATAGGGATTACAAGGAATTATAGGGAATGTAAATAAATTTTGAGATAGTTCTGGAAACTTTCAAAAAGAGTAAAAATTCTAGATTGGAAGAGGGAATTTTTCAAAAGAATGATAATTCTAACTTGGAATTGGCAATTTTCAATTATAAATAAATATTTTGAAAAAAAGTATAATTGTAGATTGGAACAGGGAATTTTTCAAAAGAATTATAATTCTGACTTGGAAATGGTAATTTTTAATTATAAATAAATATTTAGAAAAATAGTATAATTGTAGATTTGAACAGGGAATTTTAAAATTTAAATAAATCTCTAGTTTGAAAATGGAATTTTTTAATTTAACAAATTCTGGACTAGATCTGGAAACTTTCGAAAACAAATAAAATTCGGGATTAATAAATGGATTTTTTAAAAGAATTAAAATTCTTAGTTGAAAGACAGAATTTGTAAATATAAATAAACTCTGAAGTAGTTATGGAAACTTACAAAAAGAATAAAAATTCTAAATTGGAACAAAAAAATTTGCAAAAGAATTATAATTTTCACTCGAAATAGGGATCATAAGGAATTATAGAATTATAAGGAATATAAATAAATTTTGAGGTAGTTCTGGAAACTTTCAAAAAGAGTGAAAATTCTATGTTGGAACAGGGAATTTTGCCAAAGAATGATAATTCTAACTTTGAATTGGGAATTTTCAATTATAAATAAATATTTCGAAAAAAAATATAATTGTAGATTGGAACAGGGAATTTTTCAAAAGAATTATAATTCTGACTTGGAAATGGGAATTTTTAATTGTAAATATACATTAAGAAAAAAATTATAATTGTAGATTGGAACAGGGAATTAAAACATTAAAATAAATATATAGTTAGACAACAGAGTTTTTGTAATTTAACAAATTCTGGCCTAGATCAAGAAACTTTCGAAAACAAATAAAATTCTGGTTTAATAAATGGATTTATGAAAAGAATTAAAATTCTTAGTTGAAAGACGGAATTTGTAAATATAAATAAATTCTGAGGTACTTCTGGAAACTTTCAAAAAGAATAAAAATTCTAGATTGGATCAGGGAATTTTGCAAAATACTATAATTTTCAGTCGGAATAGGGATTACAAGGAATTATAGGATTATAGGGAATATAAATAAATTTTGAGCTATAGAACTGAAACTTTTCGAAAGAATAAAAAATCTTGATTGGAACAGAAAATGTTCCAAAATTTTACAAATTCTGAGGTAGTTCTGGAAACTGAAAAAAAATCTCGATTGGAACAGGGAATTTCGCAAAAAATTATAATTCTGGATTAATAAATGGATTTGTTAAAAGAATTAAAATTCTTAGTTGAAAGACGGAATTTGTAAATATAAATAAATTCTGAGGTAGTTCTGGAAACTTTCAAAAAGATTAAAAATTCTAGATTGGAACAGGGAAATTTTCAAAAGAATCATAATTCTGACTTGCAAATGGGAATTTTTAATTATAAACAAATATTTAGAAAAAAAAGTATAATTGTAGATTAGAACAGGGAATTTTTCAAAAGAATTATAATTCTGACTTGGAAATGGGAGTTTTTAATTTAAACAAATATTTAGAAAAAAGTATAATTCTAGATTGGAACAGGGAATTAAAAATTTTGAATAAATACCTAGTTAGAAATCGCAATTTTTGTAATTTAACAAATTCTAGAAATTTCTACCCTTAAGATATTACTTATAAGTAATATCATAAGAGTAGAAATTTCTAGAGTTTGTTAAATTTAAAAAATTGCGTTTTCTAACTAGGGATTTATTTTAAATTTTAAATTATCTTTGGTTTATTTTACTTTTTTTTTTGCCTCGGAAATTATTGTTCAGTGACTATAAATAAATTGCATGACAGGGATCGAAGAAAGAAAACAATTATTTAATACCAATTGGCTGCACACACTATTTATTTAGAATTAAATTCATACGTATTGTACCTGGTCTAAGAGAGAATCACAATCTGTTTTTTCTTCTTTATTTCTTTCGCTTTATCAAACTTGCACCGGTCATTCTTACAATGAATACTTACAATTATTTTCAACTATATTCATATATATATATATATTTATTTATTTATTTATTTATATTTGTTTACTTTACGAATTTTCTATACATATAAATTACTGCTGATATTTCCCGATTCACACAGAAACGATTTGTCAGGCTCGATTCATTTTACGAATATAAATAATATTGGCGATGCCGAATTAGAAGCTATCCTTTTATTGATCTCTAATCTAGAGGAAATCGGTTACGTGTGAAAAGAAATTTCAGCTTCGCATCAAGACTCACTTTTTGTAGACCTGCAGAAAAAGCAAAGCGCAGAAAGTCGATTCGCGCTTCGAAGAGAACTTTCCATGATTCGAAATTCTGAAATAAATACTCTCCTGATATTTAATTACAATGAAGAAGTTATTTACAAAAATATTTTCTTCTTCAAACCACGAATCTTTTTCTTTACAAACTCGACTTTGGACTTTTCCTGTAGTACGTACTTTTATCGACAAATTTCTGAACACGAGAGAGAGCATTTGATGCTTCCAGCCCTTTGCTGATCTTCTTGATCGAGGCTTGGCACGGAAGGTAAGTAAAGAACACTCGTTTACTTAATTTCGTTAGAAAATTACCGGAAAAAGATGCAATGTGTTAATTATAAATTATTGGATTGTATTCGATACGATTGCAATCGTTACAGTGATGCAGCATATGAAAACAATAAGGGACCGTATTTCAATTGGTGGGGGGGGGAGGCGTTTTTTAATGATTTGTTATGGTAGGGTGTCCTTCATTCATGTACGTTATTTTTGCGAATTCGGAAAAACTTTCTCCTAAATATTATCTTTTTAGGTACAAATTTTGTTGTTTGGTTGAAAATGTAACAATTTTCTTGAAAAGACATTCTTTTTGGTTACAAATTCAACTGTTTTGTTAAAAATTTGGCTTTTTGGGTTAAAAATTGAGCTCTTTTCGTAGAACATTAACCTTTTGTTTAATATTTATATTATGTTGCTGATAAGTCAACTGAAATATTTTTTGGATGAAAACTATTTTTTCTGAAAATTTGTCTTTTTGATTTAAAAGTTTCTATTTTTTTGTCGAAATATTGTTTTTTTCTGGGTAAAAAATAAAACTATTTTGTTCAATGAAGTTTTTTTTGATAAAAATACCACCTTTTATCCTAATTTGTGTTTTTAATTTAAAAATTCAACTGTTTCAGTAGAATTTTCATTATTCTTGAACAGAAATACAACTGCTTGATTGAAAATTGAACAATCTTGTTAAAAAGTCTTACTTTTTGGTAAAGACTCGACTATTTAGGAGAAAATTGACTTATTGTTTACAATGCTTATTTTTGTGTTAGAAAATGAACTGTAATCTTCTTTCGAGAAAAATGTAACTAGTTTTTTTATTTTTTTTTTATATTTATCTGTTTTAGAAGAAATTTTATCTTTCTTCAATAAAAATGCAACTGTTCGTTTGAAAAATCAAAAGTAAAAAAAACTTCTTTTTGATTTCCAATTTTGTCTTTTTGATTTCCAATTTTGTCTTTTTGATGTAAAAATTTACCTATTTCAGTAAAATGTTCGTTTTTATTGGACAAAAACGCAACTATTAAGTTGAAAACTTAAAAATCTTGTTAAAAAGTTATCCTTTTTTGGTTAAAATGTCGACTAATCAGCAAAAAATTAAATCATTGTTTACAGTTCTCATTTTGATGTTGGAAAAAACTGATATATTTTTTGGATAAAAATTTAACTATTTATTTTAAGTTTTTTTTTTAATTTCTCTTTTTCAGAAGAAATTTCATCCTTCCTGAATAAAAATGCAACTGTTCGGTTGAAAAATCAAATTTAAAAAAAATGTGTGTTTGTTTAAAAAATTTTCCTGATTTACTAGAATTTTCATTTTTCTTGGATAAAAATGCAAGTGTTTAATTGAAAATTAAAAAATCTTGTTAAAAAGTCATACATTTTGGTTAAAAATTCGAATATTTAGCAGAAAATTAACTTTTTGTTTAAAATTCTTATTTTGGCATTAGAAAGTAAACTGGAATCTTTTTTGGAAAAAAATTAACTAATTATTTTAAGTTTTTTTCTTTTAATTTATCTGTCTAAGAACAAATGTCATCTTTCTTAAATAAAAATCTAAGAATTTGCTTAAATATTCAATAATTTTCTTGAAAAGTCATACTTTTTGTTTAAAAATTCTGCTGTTTTGTTGAAAATTCAACTATTTCTTAGAAAATTTACTTTTTGTTCAAATTTAAACATTTTAGTATTAAAAAGAGAAATGAAATATTTTCTGGATGAAAATTCAACTATTTTTTGGAAATTAATTTTTTTGTTGAAATAAAAAATATATCTGTTTTAAGAGAAATTTAATCGTTCTTGAATGAAAACGCAAATGTTCGATTGAAAAATCAATTTTTTTTAAATTTGTATTTTTGAATTAAAAATTTACATGTTTTAGTATAATTTTTATTTCTCTTGAGTAAAAATGCAACCATTTGCTTGAAAATTCAATAATTTTCTTGGAAATTCATACTATTTGTTTAAAAATTCTGCTGTTTTGTCGAAAATGTAACTATTTCTTAGAAAATTTACTTTTTGTTCAAATTTAAACATTTTAGTATTAAAAAGAGAACTGAAATATTTTCTGGATGAAAATTTAACTATTTTTTGGAAATTAATTTTTTTTTGTAGAAATAAAAAATGTATCTGTTTTAAGAGAAATTTAATCGTTCTTGAATGAAAATGCAAATGTTCGATTGAAAAATCAATTTTTTTTAAATTTGTATTTTTGATTTAAAAATTTACATGTTTTAGTATAATTTTTATTTCTCTTGAGTAAAAATGCAACCATTTTCTTGAACATTCAATAATTTTCTTGAAAAGTCATACTTTTTGTTTAAAAATTCTGCTGTTTTGTTGAAAATTCAACTATTTCTTAGAAAATTTACTTTTTGTTTACATTTAATATTTTGGTATTAAAAAGAGAAATGAAATATTTTCTGGATGAAAATTCAACTATTTTTTGGAAATTAATTTTTTTGTTGAAATAAAAAATGTATCTGTTTTAAGAGAAATTTAATCTTCCCATTTTTTTTTTAATATTAAGAAAATCATCTTTTTGGGTTGAAAATTCAATTTTTTTCATAGAAACTTTTTTTTATAAAAAATTTATATTTTTGTACTTGAAAAGTCAACTAAAATGTTTTTAGGATGAAAATTTCTCTATTTTTTTTGAAGAAAATCCTCTGTTTTAAGAGAAAGTTCATCTTTTTGGATAAAAATGCAATTCAACTATTTTGTTCAAAATTCATACATTTTGACTGAACGAATTTCGTCTTTACGGATTAAAATTTCAACTTTTTTCGTATAAAATAATTTTTTTTTAAGTCTGTATTTTGATTTTGAAAAGTGAGTCAGAATCTTTTTTGGATGAAAATTCAGCTTTTTTGTAAATAAAAGTTCATCTGTTTTTAGATAAATTTCATCTTTAAAAAAAAATGCAACTATTGTATAGAGAATTTAACATTTTTGTTAGTCATCTTTTTAGGTTAAAATTTCGTCTTTTTGGATTGAAAATTAAATTTTTTCATAGTAACTGATTTTAGGTTAAAAAAATCTATATTTTGATCTTGAAAAATCAAATGGAATCTTTTTTGGATAAAAATTCTTCTATTAAAAAAAAATCGAAATAAATGTTCATTTGTTTTAAGAGAAATTTAATCTTTTTTGGATAAAACTGAAACTATTTGGGAGAGATTTCAACTATTTTGTTAAAAATTCAATTTTTTCTGTAAAAACTTATTTTTTGTCAAAAAGTCTATATTTTGTTCTTGAAAAGTCAACTGGAATCTTTTCTGGATGAAACTTAAACTATTTTTTGAAATTTTATTTCTAGATACAAAATCATCTCCTATAAGAGATATTTAATCTTTTTAAAATAAAAATACAACTATTTTGTTGAAAATTCGTCATTTTTCGACTCATCCTTTTCGGTTAAAAATTCGACTTTTTGGATTAAAAATTCAATTTTTTTTCGTAGAAACTTATTTCTTTTTTTAAAATTCATATTTTGATCAGGAAATGTCATTTGAAATCTTATTAAAGCGAAAGTTCAACTATTTTTTTTAAATGTATCTTTTTTATTTAAAAACTTATCTGTTTTAGTAAAAATTAAATTTTGTATGAAAATATAACTTTTTGGTTAAAAATTATTTTTCTTTGCTTGCGTATTTAACTATTTTGTTTGGAAGATTCTTTTAAATCACTTCGTTAAGAAATAATTCTTTTGTTTGAATATTTATATTTTTAGTTAAAAATTCATCTATTTGGTTCAAAGTTGAGCTATTTTGTTAAAAAATAATTTTTAATAATTGAAAATTCAACTACTTGGGTAAAAGTTAAACTGCATTGTTTAAAATTGTTTTTTTTTTTGTTTGGAGGCATGTCTTTGGTTGAATAGTTAACTGTTTATTTCAAAAACCTTTTTTTGAATTAATTTTTCAACTGAAAATACAACTGTTCCATTTTTTAAAGATTGATCTTATTTAGATGAAAATTCTCCTTTTTTTGAAAAAAAAAAATAATTTTCTTGGTTGGAAATTTCATGTTTGTTGGATAAAAGTGCTTTAGTTCTTTTGGTCTAAAGGTTCAACAATTTAGATAAACTTAAATTTTTTTCTTGAGTGAAAAATATTTATTTCTTGAAAATTCGTCTTTTCATTTTGAAAAATTCTTTATCTCGTGTACAAATTTAATCTTTTTCGTTTGAAATATAAACTATAACACTTTTTTTGTTGGGACTTATTTTAAGTTAAAAATTGAAATATAATGTTCAAAAATTAATTACTTGGTTGAAAATTCAATTCTTTTCTTAAACTGTCATCTTTAGTAGAAGAAAATACATTTCTTGTTTAAAATAAATGAATAAATTTGAAATTTTCTTATTTGTATCTCAAATACTGTTTTATTTCGTTCATAAAAGGACTTACGTTAAAATAATTACAAAACCAAAATGCTGGTATTTATATATTAATGATCAAGGAAAATGAAAAAATACTCAAGGAAACGCAGAAAAAACTAATGATAAAATTAGTTGCAGGTAATTTGTTAGAGAGATAAAGTTTTATTCAGACATTTTCGGATAAAGTTTATGCTCTGAAGTTAATTTTTGTCTCAAATAATTTTCACCTCGGAAGTCAAGTTTTTTTCTGTCAAGATCAGAGAATTTGAAAAATGAAGTTCTCGGACACCCTGCCTAATTCTACTAGAAATAACTAGCAAAACATTTCTGGAAACTAAAAATTACGTATAGTAAGAGGGGAAGGGGTGAGGGTAGTTAAAATATTTTTTTACATGAGAGGTAGGGTTTTAGAAAGGGCCTAAAATCCGTTTCGAAATTTAAAAGTACGGCCCCTAACTGGGATGTTATAAGCTCAAGGGGATTTTCCTTCGAATGGCGAGTAATTATCGATTGATCTACTAATTTATCGGCATTAGTGTCATCGGTAATATCCTCGAGATTTGTACCAACATGTGCCGCTGGGGCCGAGAAATTATCTTGTCTAACTAAATTATGTATCGTCTTGGCCGACTCAAGTCGTCCCTTTGCAAATCGATCTCCGGATTCAAAGTCTCAAAAGATAGTTCAAACAAAAACTCTGCCACTGTATAACAAAATCTGGAAAAACATTCTCTTGTCAAGTTGTCCAAGTTGATGATGGTGATCCCGTTGAATTTGTAGGTGTTGCCCTTATCTTCCAGACTTCCAGAAATCCGATGCGATCGACTGGCTCTAACGACTCTTCCCTCAGAGAAAAACCTCTTACCCACCGATTCCTCTTCTTGAATTTTGAATCGGTGACGGGAAAAGGAAGGTCTAGGAGGTGGAGGTCGGCGTGGATGACCACCACGGTCACTGCAACCTAGGAGACCAGTATTGCGCGGCCATATCCGGTGCTGGCTGTCCCGGTACGGCGATCGGCACGCTCACACCGGGTGATATCAAACCTACAAAAAGAAAAACATCATTCTGATTAGAAAGATGTTCACACTATCTACCGGTACCCAGTGGGCACAAAATTTGACGACGTCCTTACGACATCGTTAAGACAACTTTACGACATCCTATGTCCATGTCATTTAGGTGTCTTTGCAATATCGTAAAGACATCGTCAGATAATACGACTTATTTACGATAGCATAAAGACACCTTAATGACATGGGCATAGAATGTCGTAAAGTTGTCGTAAAATTGTCGTAACGATGTCGTAAAGACATCGCCAAACTTTGTGCCCACTGGGTATGCAGGACTCAAAATGTAGGATTTAGACATTAGTATCCGTCACAGAAAAAACTGGGGTTTCCATTAGAACCCATTTGTGGTTCCAAAGGAGCTGCAACATAAATGAACCCAACTTGCTGAGAAAGAGCCCAAAACGTTAAATAAGCTCCCCGGTAAGAAGAGAAGAATAGAGAAAAATTAATAATTTCAGATTTAAACGAAAGAGTGAGCATGCCTAACGAAAAAACTCTATCTTTCTCTTTTCACGCCCTATCCGTCGCTTGTACTTAAATCTAGCTCTTTGTATCCCTGACTCTATCATTTACAGTCACAACTGTCTATTGTTTTCTATCCATGGTGTTCACAACCGTCTATCTTTCTCTATTACTGATTCTATTCCTTGTGGTCCCATGGGCCTATTTTATCTATCTTTGTTGTTCACAAATGCCTATCTTTATCCATCCCAGTCTACCCACTATCAATTACATATTGTTTAAATTTCTATCCATTTGTATCCACTCAAAAATTTAGTGTTCTTATCCGTTTCGAAAATAATAATATATTTCGAATTTCAAACTCCCGCAAAATAGTATTGAACCAGCAAGGGTTTATATACCTAACAACAGAATTCCCTAGCTTTACGACTTACTAGTCGAAGGGTCATCGCCCAACTCGCAGTGATACCTGCTTAAGTGTACCCCCACTATTGTTACCCCTTACTTGCTTTTAGCCTGTATATCTCGCGTCGGGTTAGAGGCGGGCATATCTGAGATCTTGAAATTAGTATCCATTATACTTCTAATCCCTTTGTATTCACAATACTCATTCATAGAATGTCAATGAACTCTAATTTGAAAAGCTTAGAATTTAAATTTATTCTGTTTTAAAGACTTTTAAACTGCACATTGCAAACTTCGCAAATACGCGAAGCGAGCTACCTGGGATCCTTCCCCTTCCAGTGGGACCCTTACCCCTCACACCTGTCTTGGCGCGCTTAGTCCCCGGGATTGCCGGAGCGCAGGGTCTAATGTCGCTAATTACCCTATATCACCTCCGATTACCGTTCCAACTTATTCACTTAAAATTTAAAAATAACTCATGCAAACTATTTGGAAAGCATTTTTTGGGAATCTATGGGCTTTTACGAGTGCAGTGGTATGTCATTTCTCATTAACAGACAAAAATTAAATATCAACATTCCCTCATTCAATCGTGAAAATATGTAGATTCCGAGTATTTCTATTTTCTGACAGAAATTTGGATAAGGCTATTGTCGATAAGCAGACAGTATTAAACAATAGAAAATTCTAGAAAACTTGATCTTTTCAAAGATTTCTTTATATCTAAAGGTATTTATTTATGACTACGTTATTCATAATGTTAAATCGAAATTTATGAGTAAAAATAGAAATTCTCCGAATCTACATATTTTCACGATTGAATAAGGGAATGTTCATATTTAATTTTTGTCTGTTTATGAGAAATGACATACCCCTGGACTCGTGAAAGTTCACACATTCCCAAAAAATGAATTCCAAATATTTTGCATCAGTTATTTTAAAATTTTTAATGAATAAGTTGGAACGGTAATTGGAGGCGATTTAGGGTCATTAGGGTCATGCGCTCCGGCCATCCCGGCGACTAAGCGCGCCGAGACAGGTGTGAGAGGTAAGGGTCCCACTGGAAGGGGAAGGATTCCAGGTAGCTCGTGCTCCTTTGGGGTGCACCTCAATTTTGGCCATTTTTAACGTTTTAAAAGTACGATCTAACTTCAATTTTTGATGTATCAATCTGCAATCATGCGACTAGGAACATCTTCTTTAAATTTAAAATTATTGTACTACCAATGTATGGTTAAAAAACCATTTTTAATTTTCATAGGAATCTTGATAAATTTTTCGTATATAAATTGATTTTTAAGTATTTGGAGTCTTTTCAAATTTAGAATTATTTTTCAAATTTTTTTAAAACTTCTAAATATCGTTTAAATTGATTCGAGATTTTCCTACCATCTTCAATAAAACCTGCAACAAATTTTTTAATTCCCGAAAATCTTCCAGATTATATTTTTTTTTTAATTTTGGAAATCTGTTTAAAAATACTTTTAAGACTTATGACGGGATTTATACAAAATATTCTAATTTTTTACTCGGAAATAATAATTGGCAATAAAAATGTAAATGTTTAATTCAAGAAAGTAGCTTAATTTTTCACCAAATAGTTGAATATAAATGTTTATGCGAAGTTTCTACCAATAAGAATAATCTTCTATTAAGCGCAAACATAAATAAAATAGCTAAGTTTTAAGTTTAAAAATCAATTTTTCAAAAAAACTACTTTTCGATTAAAAATATTTAAATTTGCAACCAAATCAATTTTTAACTACAAAATTCAATTTTGATCTAAGAAGATTAAGTTTCAATCAAAACGCAACAAATTTTCTACATTTACATTCTTCTCGGAACAAATTATTTCTGAACTAGGCAAAATAATTTTCAACCAAGATTATTTATTTTTCTACCAAAAAAGACGAATATATTTTTAGTTAAAAAAAATTAACTTTAAAATAAAAAAAAGAATACATTTTTAACAAAATAATACAATTTTACACAAAAACAGATCATCTTGAATCAAACAGATGCCTTCATAACCAAAAAATATCAACTTTCTACTTAAAAAAATTCATTTTCGAACTAAAGACGAATTTTACACAAATGCAGTTGAATATGTAACCCAGAAAATTGCAATTTCCACGAAACTAGATGAGTTTTTAAATCAAACAGACAAATTAAAAAGAAAATAGTTGAATTTTTATACAAAAAAAAATCAGTTTGACTTTTTAACATCAAAGCATAAGTTTAAAAAAAGAAGTAAATCGATAAATGTACTTGAATTTACAACCTAAAGAGGCCAAATATTTTCATTTTTATCAAAGATTTTTTTTAATCTTCGAATTTGAGTGAAATAAACTTCATTGGAAAATTTTTAAATTGAACGAAAAGGGACAACGGCTTAATTTTATTGTGGGGAATCCGGAAAATGAAATTTACGACTTCTGTTTACAATGCCCAGTTTAAATTTCTCAAGCAAGTGAGGGGTAACGCGCTGGATGCAATGGTGGGGATAACCTAAACAGGTCAAAATACGAGTTGCACATCGCCGAGCCGAAGTTCGAATTCTGCAAAAGCGTCGGCTGACCCTCCGTTTATAGACGGTGCAAATGATTTTCACTTGTGTCTGACTTTTTCAGTCAGCCACCTACTGAGAACCTGCGGGTATTAAGTCAGGGATGTACGTCAACTAGCGCGAGCCTCGCTAAGGATGGTCGTGGATAAGCGGAGGATTCGTTTGGATATAACGACTCGGATTCAAGAAGATAGGATTATCTCATGTTTAAAAAAAGATATAAATGGATTTATATAAATAGGAAAATAGGTATTAGAAAAGATAGACGAAATTTTGATTTTTCCAACGAATAGAAAAGGATATAGGTGGATAAGCTGTGTATTAATTCAGATAGAAAGACTAAGATTTAAGAAGATGGGGCAATTTTATATTTCAGAAAAGATAGAAATGGATTCACTTCTATAGGAAAATAGGGATTAAAAAAGATGGACAAATTTTTTATTGTCTAACGGATAGAAAAGAATATAAGTACATAAATGGAGGATTCAGTTAGATAGAAAGACTGGGATTCAAGAAGATAGGGCAATCTTATATTTAAAAAAAGATGGAAATGGATTCACTTGGACACGAAAATATGGATTAAAAAATATAGACGAAATTTTGTTATTGCCAAACGGATAGAAAAGGATAGAGGTGGATGAGCTGTGGATTAATTGAGACAGAAATACCAAGATTCAAGAAGATAGGGCTATCTAATATTTCAGAAAAGATAGAAATGGATTCACTTGGACAGGAAAATAGGAATTAAAAAAGATAGAATAAATTTGTTATTGCCCAATGGATAGAAAAAGATAGAGGCAGATAAACTGTGGATTTATTTAGACAGAAAGACTGGGATTCAAGAAGATAAGGCTATCTTAGATTTTATAAAATATATAAAAAGATTCAATGAGATAAGAAAATAGGGATTGAAAAAAAATACAAGATTTTCGATTACCTAACGGATAGAAAAAGATAGTTGGGGATAAGCGAGGGATTTATTTGGAAAAAAACACTAGAACAGGGATTGGAAGTGGAAAGAAAAGGATACATGTGGATAAATGGAGGATAGATATTGATAGAAAGATTGGGATTTTCTGTCCCCGTTGGGGAATTTTTAGACGGAGGAAAAATCTCGTATTCATAGGAATACAAATTCTTAGTTCTTCTTAATTTAACACTTATTACCGGGGTGATTAAGCCTATTTATAAAGAACCTATTTTTCGCTTTGCCCACCTCAACATTTAATTTAATTAATAACATCACTTTTACCTTAAATCAGCCATGTAATCGAAAATTATTTTCCGAAATGTTATAATAAAGACATTTTGAAATTGAATTTAAAAAATTGAGAACAAGAAAATAAGTATTATCAGTTTCTTTTTAAATTTATATAAATATAATTTTCAGCAGATTCTTGAGAAAATTAAAAAAAATATTTTTCAATATTTCAGACGTGTCAGAAAATAATCTAGAAGATTTCAAAGAAACTCTTTTATTTTATAGGATTTTACAAAATATTATGACAAATTCGAGTCTTTTTAAAAGATTTTTAGAATTTTTAGAAGTAACAAGGTGTCAAAAAATATTTGATCAATTTTCGAAAATGTTTCCCAGTTTTTAAACATTATTATCTATTTAAAATGTCTTAAATTCATAAAAATGTTTTAAACTAAATCAAATTTTTCTCAAAATTTTGATCATCATTTTAAATGTAAAAAAATGGCTTTATAATCTTCTAAATTGTTCCAGAAATTTAAAGAAAATTTGTTTGTTCGCGTGAAAACTTTCCAAATTATTTTAAAGCTCCTAAAGTTTAGTTTTGAAATCTTTAAAAATCCGCATTCATAAAAATATTTTAAAGCTTAAAATTAATTTGGAATCTCTTCAATTATAATTAATACATCTTGAATCTACTCGATACTATATTGGTTTTTATATTGTAATTTTACCAAATTGAAATATTTTGCTTTGAAATTTTCTAAACTTTTTTACGTAAGCGTAGGAAATCTTTTGATATGTTTAAAACCCTTTTTTAATTTTCTCTTAAGGTTCATTTTTTAAAATAAAAAATTATATGCATTTTTCACACGAATGTAAGGAAAATTCTTTGTTTTTAATTTTGTCAGACCTTCTAAACCTTCTAATCTCTAAAAATTATTAAAATTTGTCCTGCATTTTTTATTTCTTCTGCAAAATTTTAAAAAATGCCTTAAAATCTTTCAGATTGATTTTTGATATTTTTTAAAATCTTTTGAAATCTTCTTAAATAATCTCTTAAAATAAATTTTTCGAAATAAAAATTATTTTAATTTTTCCTCTTAACCTGAAAATTTTCTTTCATTTTCGTGATATCTTACAAAATTCTTAAAAAATCTTAAAAAGTTTGAATTATTTTTTAATCATTTAGTTGACAAACCTGTTTTGTTCAAAATTTAATTATTTTGTTGAAAATGATGTTTTCTATAAAAAAAACTGCAAATTTAACTCGTACGTTTTTGGTTCAAAATTTATCTACTTAAGCTGAAAATTAAAATATTTGGTTTAAAATTCATGTATTTTATTGAAAATTCGAATTTTTGGAAGAATATTTAAGCTTCTTGGTGACTAACTCAACTTTAAAAATTCGTATATTTTTGTCGAAAATTCATCTTATTGATTGAAAATTAGTTTATCCTTGTTTAGATTTAATTCGTTCAACTAGAGATGTAACTTTTATTTTTTGTTGAAAATTGAACCCTTTTTTTAGAAATGTAATCTTAGTTGAAAATTTACTTTGATTTTATTGAAAATTAGGTTTTTCAATGAAAATTTAATTATTTTATTTTTAGTTGAAAATTTATCTTTTTTATCCTTTCAGTAAAAATGAATTTCTTTTTTTCTGAAAATTGAACTATTTTGTTAAAAACTTGTTTCTTTTCGGGTTGAAAATTTGTTTTACTAATTGAAAATTTAATTATTTTATTTTTGGTAGAAAATGTATCTTTTTAGTAGAAAATTCATGTATTGGGTTAAAAATTAATTTTTTTTTAGTGGAAGATTTATCATTTCAGTTGCAAATTCCCTTTAAATATTTCATTTTTTGTGAAAAATTTACCTCTTTCGATGGAAATTTAATCCTTTTCTCTAGACAATTTTCTCTTTTGTAGAAAGCTTAACAATTATATATTTTTTAAAGAATTCGTTTCTTTGGTTGGAAAAAAATATTCAGTTAAAAATTCGTTTTTTTTTTACATTGTAAATTCAGCTTTTTTTAAAAATTAATTTTCTAACTGCAAACTGAACTATTCAGGTCAAATTGTCAAATATTATTCTAAATTTTTTAAAAATGCCTTATAATCTTCTAAATTTTCCCAGAAAGTTTAGGAAAATTTGTTTTATTCTCTTGATAACTTTCGAAATTATTTTAAAGCTCCTAAAGTATAGTTTTGAAATCTTTAAAAATCTAAAATTCGAAAAATCTTTTGAAGTTTAAAATTCATTTGGAATGTCTTCAATCCTAATAAATATTTCATGAATTTACTCGATTTTTTATTAGTTTTTATGTTGTAATCTCATGAATTGTAACATTTTGATTTAAAATCTTGTAAAATCTTTTTCAAAATTTTAGGAAATCGTTTGATATGTTCAAAAGACTTTTCTAATTTTCTTTTAAAGTTTATTTTGTGAAATAAAGAATTATTTAAAACTTTCACATGAATATAAGGAATTAAAAAAAATCTTTTCAGACTTTCTGCACCTTTTAAGCTATAAAAATTATTATTAAAATTTTTCCTGTATTTTTTCTTTATTCTGCAAATTTAAAAATTTAATCTCTCAAAATTAATTTTTTGAAATAAAAAATTATTTCAATTTTTCCTAGAAACCTGAAAAAATGTCTTTCATTTTTCTGAAACTTTACATAATTTTTTTTAAATCTTGATAAGTTTTAATAAATTTTGAATCGTTTCAAAACTGCTGAATATCATTTAAACTTACTCAAATTCATTTCTTAAACTATGTAATATGGCAAAATTGCAAAAGTTCGCTTTAAAATTGTTTACACACTATTTTACTTTTTTCATTCTCCTGACGCCCGGATAAAATTCAGGTTCCCTAAAAAATGTGTATGATTGAAAAATAATAATAATAATACAATTTTTTTAGGTAAATTGAATTTTTTCAGGGTGCCAAGAGAATGAAAAAAAAGTAAAATAGTATTATTTGTAATTAGAAGCGTTCCAAATTGTACCCTTTTAGATTGAATTTTGAAATTTGGAACATTTTATTAGAAAACATTTGAAATTTTATAATTTGTAATTTAAAGCTTACATAATGAAACAACTTTATTTTAAATATAAGAATCTCGAATTTCAATGATTTAAAATCATAAGAAAGTTTCGAAGATAGGACAAGTTCAAAATATAAAAAAGGAAATATTTTCCAAATACAATTTTGAAAATTAAATAATTTGAAATTCAAAGGAATTAAAACTGTATTATTGGTAATGAAAAGCGTTCAAAATTGAAAAATTTCAGATTAAAAGTTGTTTGAATGGAGAATTTTTTAGAAAGGAGTTGAACTTGTATCATTTCTAATTCAAAGCATTTAAAATTGAACATTTTTATTTTTAATTGAAGAATGAACTTTTCGGTTACAAATTCAACTCTTTTTTTTTAAGTTTGTCTTTTTTATTTAAAAATTCACCTGATTTAGCAGATATTACACCTTTCTTGGATGAAAATGCAACTGTTTGGTTGAAAATTTAACAATTTTTTTTTCATTCATAATTTATGGTTGATAATTCTACTGTTTTAATATAATATTTGGTGTGTTGAAAAAAAACTGAAATATTTTCTGGATGAAAATTGAACTATTTTTGAAAAATTCGTTTTTGTTTTTATTTAATTAAGAATCCATCTGTTAAAAAAAATGTTATTATCTTTTTGGATAAAAACGAAACTATTTGTTAGAGAGTTCAACTATTTAGTTAAAAATTCAACGTTTTTAGTGGAAAAAACTCGACTTTTTCTCTGAAAATTCAATTTTTTTCGTAGAGAATGAGTTTTTTGTTTAAAAAAAAATTAATTTTCGATCTTGCAGAATCAACTGGAATCTTTTTTGGATGGAAACGGAACTTTTTTTCAATTAAAAATTCTTCTGCTTTAGGAGAAATTTCATCTTTCTTGATAAAAGTGCAACTATTTGGTAGAGAATTCAACAATTTTGTGAAAAAGTCATCTTTTTTATTTAATAATTCGTCAAGCAAAGAAACAAGAAGAATTATATTTAACCAAAACGTTTAATTTTCGTTCAAACAAATAAAATTTCTTCTATTACTTTGTTAAGAAATCACTTTTTTTGTAAGAGATTTATATTATAAGTTAAAAATTGATCTCTTTGGTTGAAAGTTTAATAATTTTGTTGAAAATTAATCTTTTTTAATTGAAAATTGAACTACTTGGGTAAAAGGTAAACTGCATTGTTAAAATGTTATTTTTTTATTGAAGGCTTATGTCTGGTTCAAAATTGAACTGTTTATTAGAAAATACTTTTTATTTGTTTGCAATTAATTTTTTAACAGAAAATGTAACTTTTCCATTTTTTTAAGATTGATATTTTTTAGTTGAAAATTCGCCTTTAAGAAAAAAAACAATTTTTTAGTTTGAAATTTTATTTTTGTTGGGTAAAAATGCATCAGTTTCGTGGGAAATAAACTTTTTGCTGATGTCATATCTTTTGTTTGAAATTTCAATTTTTGCAGAGAAAATTCGTCTTTTGGCTTGGAAGTTGAACGATGTGGATAAACTTTTTTTTTCTTGCTTGAAAAATCTTTTTTTTTTTTGAAAATTCGTTTTTTGGTTTTAAAATTCCTTTTTTTGCATAATACTGTGTGAAAGACTGTTTTATTCCGTTTATAAAATATTGTATGTTAAAAGTATCACAAGATTAAAATGCTGAAATTTTAATATTAATGATTTGAAATGAAAAATTAGTCAAGGAAAAAGTAGAGTTTTGAAAAAGTTCTCTGTTTCGCATTTTTCGGCAAGAGGCGCTACGAGCGATGCAAACTAACCAAATCCGAATGCACGCGTCCAAGTTTTCCGGGAGTGGGTTCTCCTTATACTACTTCGTGAATAAGACCTAAATCATTTCTAGTCAAATCTTTCATAATTATTAAAAAGCTTCTTTTTTATTCGCGATCTTCCGGTTCTCTGAATTAACTTTTATAACTCGATTTGCACTCCGGAGCGATACATATCGGCATAATTAATGGAATTTATTCGATAAAAAAAAACAGAAAACCACTATTAGAAAAATCCACCGTGTCATTTTTACAACAATTACATAAATAAACCGTTTTCGTTTTCAAGAGTTTGTAACCGGATGGCTGTTTTCAACACATGAGCCATTTTAAACTCTCGGTGACAGGAGGCTGATTAAAATATATATAATGACTTGATAAATATTTTAAGGTTATGTAGAAAAGTTGTAAGCATAAAGGCGAATTCATATGCGAGGAACTTTTCCTCTCAAGTAATCGGTCGATAACTGTAAATCGATCCCTAACTTACCAGCCCTACCTTGCTAGCGGTTGGTATATTTTTGTCAAGTGCGCTCTTAAGGAACTCTTTTAACTCTCTGCAGGTGTCTATTGGAACTCAAGTTCTAAATGATACCAACTTTTATTTGAGCCGCAACTTTAGTGAACCCCCAGTTTTTTCTGTGCCAATTGTGTTTAAGCTAGAAAAAATATCGCGCCCAATTTGGTGTGAAATTTGATTTCGAGAAACACGCTCTTAAAGAAAACTCCGCGTGCAATATGAGTTTCCATTACCGGGTATGGTCAGAGGTCTGTGGTTCAATAGCGGTATCCGTGGTAGCCATACTCCATCGGCTATAGTGCAAGCAGCGAATGCAGTGAGTGCGGTAGACACTCACCGGTCGAGCTGGCGTTCTGGTTGTACTGGTTAAGGCCCGCGGTGTGATAGGGTTGATTGGGACTGCAGGTGGGCCTGGATCCATAGCCCAGATGAAGAGGTTCATAGCCCGATGGTCTTGCTACCCCGCAAGAGTATCCATTGTCGCGTTGCTGAAGACAAGCTCCCGGACTGGGCCCAACCGTCATTCCAACTGTCATTCCCATTGGACCCATTCCCCCTCCTCCGGAAAGTGAAGACATGCTGGTTGTGTGCTGATTCTGCTGGCTTCCAGACATCGTGAAACTTGGCATTGACGTCATCGGACTGAAATCAATACAAGTTCTATAAATACCGAATCGTGAGCCTCTATGAGCTGAATCGTGACATATAGCTAATTAGATTTTAAGGATCCTTACCTATAGGAGTCAGGCATGCTGGGGATTCCCGGATAGACCGAGGGTGCAAACCCATGGTGTATTCTGGGTGGTGATGGCGGTCCTTGTGGAGGTGGTTGTCCACCGATTATACCCGAGGGCGGAGGTGTTGGATGTCCGCCCACCATACCGACGCTGCTTGAATGTTGTTGCTGTTGCTGCTGCTGTTGCGGATTGTCCCTCCTCTGTGTTCTTAATTTCTCCTCGCGTCTCCACTTTGCGCGGCGATTCGAAAACCAGACCTGAGTTAGTGGACGAGACAGACGAATATTTATCAATCACTATGCTACACAACAACAAGGCTATGTCTTGATTTGTCCAAACCATGCTCCTTGGTATTACAGATGAAATACAATGAAAATACTCTTAAAATCTATTCACCTGTATCCGGGCTTCCGGTAGGCCAATTTTTCCAGCAAGTCTTTCCCTCGCAAAGACGTCTGGATAGTGTGTCCTCTCAAATTCTTTTTCAAGGGCGTCGATCTGCTCGTTGCTAAAACTGGTGCGGTTCCTCTGGAGTTTTCTCTTGAGACGCAAACGGGCCTGGTCATCATCAGCACCGCCCGAGACGCTCCCAGCGTTGCTGTTGTCTCCGCCGCTGTTCGTTTCGTCCGAATGTGCACCACCTTCAAGTTCAGCCACTGGAAACAAAATAAAAAAAGATTATTCAACCTCAGTTGGAAAAGAATGAAGCTCCTTCAAATTTGATTTTAAACAATCCAGAGTTACTAACACGCGGAATAAATCCTGTTCTGAATAAAAATTAGAGACATAAACTGCCATAAAATGAAACATGGAACGGGAGGGAATGAGCCGTGCGTGTACGTGCGAATGTGTGCAAAGGGTAGTAGGCAGGCGTCGCCCGGCAAACCTTATCGTCGGTTTCTGGGTGAGCGCTTCGAGGCGTCAGTGGGTTTTGACTCAACGACGAGTAAGAGGAAGGTGCAAGAGGATGAGAGAGAAAGAGATAGATGGCGAGAGGAAGGATGAGGCACCGGCGGAAGAAGGGGGAGGGTACGGGGGTGCGATAAGACGCCAGGCGTCCCGACGCCGCTGCTTGCCTCCCCTGCGATGTACGCTTCTGTCACCCAACGAAAGTTTCCCTCTTCTTCTCGCCCCTATCGCTCTCCATTCTCTTCCTCTGTGTCCTCATCCTCCTCCTCTTTTACCCTATCCCGCACTGTGCTAATGGAAACCTGATAACAACCCCCCAGAGTTTCTATCGCCCTGGCGACCCGATATGTACACGCCAAGCCCCGTCGAATGCTCGAATCTCCACCGGAACCATCCTATTGTATTTATAGAAGGGAGGAGTGAAGCTAAAGAAATTTCATCTTTTTTTCTCTGCAACTACAAAATAGTCTACGTAATTAGCTCAAAATTTGGTTGGTACTAATGATAACTTAAGATGAGATAGACACTACCAAAAGAGGAATAGTTGATCTGAACGTTAGATAGGTTGATATTTTCAGACTAAACTCAGCTGATGATAGGAAATCTTCTGATAAACGATATCTTTTGCACTTTTGTCATTCGTGCCTCTTGTATAAAGGATGGTGGAACTAACTACATTCGTTATACGGTGGAGATAAGACCTCGGTGAACTGGCAGGCAGCCACGAGAGACAGTAAACTTTTCGCGGATTATACGAGGTTGGTACCGAACTTGCTTAACGTCTCGTACCATGTACCTTCCGAGGGAAGTTCCCTCTTCCGCACAGAGCTTCGTCGTTAAACGCTGGATAAAGAGGATCTTGAGGAAGAAGTCAAGGGGTGGTTTTGAGTAGGAGGTTAGGGTTAGGCTATGTTACGAGAGTTGTGTTACGAGCACAAGTCGCTTTGCTCCTTTCCTCGCGACTTCCCGGTAAGTGTGATCTTCTCTGTATGTGTGTACATCCGTCTAGTGCGGAGCTATACCCAGTTACCCACCCGACGTTACCCGCAAGGATCGCGGATGAGGTTAACGCGACGAGGGTGTCTTAAGCAGCAATTAAAACCATCGCATCCCCGACAACTTGAGAAGCAAGTTCTGACTTCGCGATGAGCCCTTTCCAGTTGAAATGTCTACATCTTCCGCATCCCCTTGCGTACATGGGACGCAACACTGCGTGCAAATAGGACGAATTTGCTTCGAGCTGCAGCTTTTAGATGTTGGATGATGTGGCTTGGTTCTGACAAATCGTTATTCGTTTTGGCGAATCTTAATCAGCTCTCCATGGTAATCATACTTTGGAAATCTAGAGACCAAATCGTAATCATCTCTTTGCATCAAATCGTAATTCATTTGCATATCCTAATCAGCGCTCTACGGTAAAGACATCTACAAAGCGATCTACCAAATCGCAATCAACTCTCCATAAATAATGTCCGATTAATCTTCAACTGTAACATAATTTAACTAAATCCTTAAGTAGCATTAATTTTGCGGAAACAAAATACCACCTGTCAAGTCAGAAATGGAGATAAAGTATCTTTAAAACTTGTTTTTTGATTTCAACATGCAATACGCTGCGGGCCATTTGGACGAGGTTTGATATTAGGTCGTCTCGGGTGTCAGAAGGCAGTACCAGCTGCGTGGCGAGTGAGATCTTCTCTTTTTCCAGTGGAGGGGAATTGTTCCATCCTCCTGTTAGCCGCGTTTCCCGTTCAGCACCTCGCGCGTCCCTTGTCATTGACATTCTCTCGCCCCCTTATCCCGCGCCCTAAAATCTCGTCTCGCATCTTCCCGGTCCAGCATATTATATCCACCAACCGCGATGCGCGCTCGTTCGACCGTGATGGCGGAACTCCATGCTCTTCCACGATTTGAAACCTTGTAACTTTACCTAGAATCGCTGTCGAAACATTTGTTAACAAATAAAACAGATTATTCTTCAGATCATTTTCTCTTCAATTACAAAATAGTAAAAGAATAATGATGAAATTCTTTTTCCATCTACCAACTATCCGATATCGAATCAGTAACAGTTAAGTTATTTTTCAAGTGTTGGAACGCGTGTATGTTGCGAATGCAGCAGAAGGCTCGGCAACTTTATGGAAGGAACTAAAGAGAGATGTTGAAAGTTGAGGAGAAACAAAAGAAAGGGAAAAAAAACGTTCTTGAAGCGTGTAATGGACGGCTTCAGTGCCACGAGTCCGCGAAGCTTGATTAATTTCGATAATGGAGTCCGCGCACTTAACTAAACGTTAAAACTCAACCGACATAGTTCGCGAGGGCAGTGTAACAATGAAGGTTGATTGCATTGTGGTGAACAACCATCGATCGTTACCTGAAGAAGAGAAAAATAAAAAAGTAAACTACTTCCTCCAAATTCTGCTCTCAATTCAAACAATATTACTCTACATCTATCTGTGTTTATCAAGAATGTCTAAAATGAATTAAGGGCATCTTAAAACACACACCAGCTTCAGGAATAAAAAAGGTGTAATGAAATATGAAACCATTCTTAAATTATCGTGCCTTCAATCCACGCGACCTCTTGCCTCACTTGACTCAACTGCCATTTTCACAAGCACATTCTATATCGAGTGCCTGGAATCAGAAAGGAAACAAAGCTTCAACTCTTGCCGAATAATGCAAGAATAAAAATATAGTGTACCTTAAATGCCAGGAAGGGAACAACTGCCCTGCTATTGTACGGTTAAAAGCTCTAACGGAAGTGAGCTGCGGTTCTCGCTTCCCGAAAGTGGCACCGATCAAGTGGATATTGTTCCAGGCGTACTCATTATTTTCTTAAGCGAACGTTTACTCGAGGATCGGTGACTTTTCAGAAGAAGTCAAACAGAAAATTGCACATTAATACTGAGCAAGAGTTAAATTACGAAAGAAGTCTAGATACGAACTTTTTTTTTAATCACAAAAAATATATTACAGAGAGTGCTTGAAGTTAGGAAGCGGAACGAAAGAGCATGTAAACGTTTTTACGACTGCTTCAGCCAGATGTACTTATGTCGAATCGAACAAAGCCCAATGATACAGATGTTACGAGATCTGGAGGGCTCAGGTTGGTTGAGTACCCACACCAGGAGTCAGGGCTGCCAATGAAATGTTAAAAATCCCAGACCGCTGGTACAAAACGTTCCGCCATTATTAGGGTCGCTAATGTCTAATAATAATAATAATGGCAATGTGTTTTACGGGGGGCCTGTCGAGCCAGGCGAGGCATCTCCTACCCCTCGACATTGAGGATTCGTATGGCTATCCATATCTAGCGATCGAGACAACACCATAGGTGGATCGAGCTGCATTATGGGGCCGTTCCACCGTGACACCTCGCACCCCTCGTGATTATCATTTTTAACTCGACTAGAAAGCCAGGCGCCGACAATGGGCGGCCATGATGCGTTAGTAACGGCCATTCAGAGAATAGAAAAGGGAAGAAGGAAGGAAACCAGAAAGAGAAGGGAAATAGAAGGAAGGGAAACAGGAAAGGGGATATATTACACCACCAATCTGGCTAAAAAATGCTCGTAGCTCAACTTGAACGAAAATTTGAAATTATTCAAATGAAAGCGTGAGGAGAACAGTCATGCAATTAATAGAAGAATGAGATGAGAATCAGACGAAATAGTAGGAACTCCATTAGCAAAGAAGCAACGAGCCATACTGATACATAAGCAGCTCCCAGAGGCTATAGGGGTTATTACGCGATTCATTTGCAACTCCTGCCACGGCCTATGCCAGAACTGCTTCAGCATTCTTCCTTATCTCTCTTCTTTCTCTGTTATCACTTCATCTCATTTGCTATCGTTTGTCCCGTGCCCGGTTCCATTCCGCAGGTTCAACCCATCCCCAATCCTCTTTGCCAACAAACGCTTCAACGAGCTTCAGAGGAAATCTCCTTATGCACAACTCAATCAAATTCTGCCGGTGCCGTTTGCCTGTTAGACTTCGCGAATCACAGGGTAGCGTTTTCTCTAAAAAAATGAGACAAATTATAAAACCTGCTTTGTTTCGAGACCTCATTTATATCGAATTTAGATTAGTAAACTGGCTTATCAATGTTCTTTTGTTATCAACGTTCATTTTTCCAAATCGTAATCTGCACTAATCGATAAGGACACTTCGGATAATCTAAAGACCAAATCGTAATTTAATGACAAATCTTAATCAGTACTGTAAAAATGTATCAGAGGGTAAAGTTTTCTTTAAAGAATCTGGAAGACATTGCATAAACCTATATTGTTTCATTGAAACCATTTTAAAAAAAATCTGTGTTAGAAACCCTGATTATTACTGAACTTTTGTTACCAACGTTCAATTCACCAATTCACAATCAGCTCAGCATAAATAAATCATAGGGTAGAGTACGCATGAATGACCCTGTTTATTCCTTTTCCTTTGTTATGTTCATATGATAGCAGTAATTAGGCATTGAGAGTTAGTTCGTCAAAGACGCATTTTTTAAGGTGTTGTTTGAGACGGTTAACAAGTACTATTGGTGAAACCAATTATGTTGTAGAGTTTGCATTTGGTTGGGGAATTTAGTAAGTGCAACGCACAAGTTTCGCCACCCACTAAATAACGACGATCGCGCTACGGGCGGACTCGCAACCGTGAACTCGCGTGATTACTTCCGGCCTCTTGAGCCGCGATGTACTTTTGCAAGTTTCACCGAGACTTCCACCCTCCTCCACCCAAACCCCTTTTACCATCCTAAAGCACGAGTAAGCTTCGTTTACGTCGCAAAGTTTCCTTTTCGATTCTCTCATCGAGGTTGTACCAGAACAAGTGCGTATACCACTTTACTAGTTCCAAACTAGGATCGACTTTACTTTGGGTACTTATGAATGCAAGGATGAAGATTAGAGACGTTGTTACTCTTCAGAGTCATTTCTGTGGCTTATATTCAACTAAATGAAGATGTTTTGATTCGAGGTTTAGCAAATCTGGTATATAATTCTTTTGGAATGATAGAAAGGATAGTTCTTGAAATCAAGTTTATAAGTAAGCGGTGCACGTAACTTTCGCTTTACGAGCCATACAACTTCAGTCAGTTTTCCATACGTTGAAAGTATTTTAATATCTTCCCCGAAACTGGGAATGTTAATTGTTGTGAATTAGCAGTCTGAAGAAGAAAAGAAGATAAAAATGGTAATTGGAAATGAAATAAATCGTAATTCTAAACTCATTAGCAAAAACTGCGAAGTAGACTTATATCCGGGACACCTCACAGAGACTTTAGTTTTAAGGGGGGGGGGGGGGGGGGAAGCGGAAACGCGGTGGAAAGTGATTAAACGAGTGGCAGAGGGTCGAACTTCGACGTGCGCTAATATCTCGAGCAAACTCCGTGCCGTTGCATGGTTGGTTAAACGTGCAAACATTGACTGACGGTACCCATCTGCACCCACTGTCAGTTTAGGTATGCCCACGGTACCACTGACAGAGAATACTCTTTCTGTGCCGTCGATCCCGCCAATCCTTTCAAAGGACTCGTTTTGTTCTCTTTTCGCAAGCTCATGAATTTACGAATAGACATTCTCGCAAGAATGAAGGTTCCCAAAAAGAGAGGATACGTCCCACATTTTTGCATTGTAAAAAGGCTAGAATCCAGGTTTTTTTTTCATCCAACAACATAATTTTTATCAAAGTTATAATCTCTCAGTCGACTTTCATTAACACAATTGAGCGTTACCTAATTGCGAACGAGTGACATCGAGCTGACCGTGATAGAGGTGCGGGTCAAAGGGTGCTTTCGCAACTCTCAGCAGCGACTCCCTAATCCGTTTACAACTTACAAAACGAGCCTTCTGGGAGCGTGCAACTGGTTGCCAAACAGTTTTGGCTCGGTTAAGGACTCCCGGGAGGCCACTATACTCAGCAGCCCAGAAACCGCGAAACGTTTGGATTTCAATTTAGGACTGGGTTCGGCAAAAACCGTAAGATGTGATTTGTTAATTCCCTGGGGATCCTGAAGTTTAAAAAAGTACTTTAATTTTCCTGTAGTTTTGAAGGATCTTTTAATTTGTTTTCACAACTTGATATTTAAAAATATTCACGGTTTGTATTCTGATCTACATTCCAAAAAGACTGATTGCGAGTGAATACGGGGCTAGAATCCTCCCTTCATAGACGATTAATCCAGTTTACTCGCAGACGCCACCCCGCAGGGGGTTCTTCGTAAGCCGTGAATCCGCACAACCGCCCCCCGCTCTTAAATATATTCGATTACGAGACTTTGAACTAAAACCATGCGCAGGTATCCGACCTCCTAAGCAGAGAAGAAGACTACCATTCAAGTTCCAAAAAATACCTGTCACTAGCTAAAACTTTTCACTGTCAGCCCCAGCATAACTAAAAAAAAGTCTTGCCTTTTTGTTCTAATGACTTTGTCTATTGCTATAGTAATTCTTAAACAGACTCGTCACTGTGTACAGAAAAGGGAAGGGGAAAAAGTGAGATAAAAAAACTAGTATCAAAGGAGAGAGAAGGAGAGGGAGAGAGAGTTAAGCTAGCATACTGCAGAGTGCAGACAGAGGCATTGCTGGGCATTGCCAACATGGCAAATGCAAGCCCAGAAGGGAGACAGGCGTCTCACCCTTCTTTTGTCCCTGGTCTCTGCCCGATATTGAAATGGAGTCATTTGAGTGTGAATAATTTGCTTTGGCGAAGCTTTCCCTCTCCCCCTCCCTCCCCCTTCCACTTTGCTATATCTATCGCTTTTCTCCTATCCGATCATTTCAGGATTCGTCGAGCGAACCAAACATTCAGGGCGATTTTCCGATATCGAGATTGTTAAATGTCAAATGCTTGTAGACAAAATATTCCTGATATACAGTGTGGGGTAAAGCGGGACACTCGGAATTTTCCATTTCTTGAATTGATATAGCTTTTTCTGGACAAAAAAACGAGTGCCCCGCTTTACCCACATGTCCACTAAGTCCTGTTTTAGGGTATTCATAAAAAAAAATCTTCTTTTGGAATTAATTTTATTATTAATCGAATTGTCCGCAATTGATTGAAATATCTTTTCTCGGATGCTGGTCAGATTGAGTTCAAGTGAATTTATTAAGCGTGAATCGTCACGCACCAAGAACAATGACACGTGCCACGAATTGCAAATTGAGTATAAATCGAGTTTGAAGGTACTTAAATACATAGTGTGATGCGTTCACGATTATGAGTCCGCGAGCTAAAATTAAAACTCCGTAATCGACTGCACAATTCGCATCCTCGTCTGAATAGTAATCAACTTTTTATTTATTGAATTCTTGATTTCTATTTAAAAAGAAGACGAAAATGTCAAATTGAAGAGAGTCAATTTAAAAGAGCCTAAATTTCTTGTTTTACCAAAGTGTTTTCATTCGCTCAAATATTCTCTGAATTCAAGACACATGTCCCAGAATACTGATTCACCCCGGAAAAATTGAAAGTTGATTTTAAATCATAAATATTCATATTCATAAATATGACAGTCTGAAAAAATATTTAAATGAACCACAGCTTCAAAGCTAAAAAATAGAAAAGAAGAACCAATTCGCTTGAAAAAAATATCACTGAGAAGATTAAGTTAGAATGTATAGGGCACTTGTATTTAAGGAGATGAATTCATTGATATCCTTAAGGGCTGAACAAATCCAAATATTTCAATGGTCCAAAGCTTACTAAAAAAGAAAAGTCTTCCAAATTCTTTAAAAAAATGCATGTTTAATTCTTGAGAATAAAAACATACTTGAGCTACAATAATATTTTTTATGCATAAAAATACAAAATTTCAACCACTGTAACCGGATCAGCCTTTTTTAAAATAGAAATCCCATTTTTGAGAGCATTTTTTTTCTGGAAAAATGTTGATTTTGTGATAAATTAATTAAGAAAGAGTTTCACAAATTCTTAAATGATCATTTGAGTGAAAAATCGAGACCTCGATGTTAAGGGAAAAAGAATTCATCCTCATTTGTGAGGAAACTCGCACTGATCAGTCAAGAGGAAGACAAACTTCTTTATGCAAGAATCGGGTTTGAATTCAATAAACAGCAGTCGATTAGACTTTCTTTCGGAATCTACAGATAAGTAAAATAAATAGAAGCTGAATAACTGGATAAAGGGAATTTTAAAAAACAATTTTTATTTCGCAATATAATCTTAAGTTTGACATACGGTGCTGCGATTACTAATTCTCAGACTCGGGTTCAAATCCTGACGGATTCCAATTTTTTTTCCTAGGTGTACTTGACCGAATTCAGTCTATTATTGGATTAAAAGAACTAGAATTACAAATTGGAAAATATTTGAATTTTTAAATACATTTAATTGTTTTGCAATTAAAAAATCGAAAGGAGAGAATGTATGTGTCCAAAATAAGAGAGAAAGCAATTTTCGGGGAAGCCTGCGTGGCGACGTTTGCGGTTTTTTCAGAAGGTCAAATTAGCGACAAAAGCGAAGGTAAAGTGCGACCGGACGATGAGCCAATGAGTGCCAAAGAGGATTCATTGGTTTTAGGAGGCCAATGTCACCCATGGATCATCGGGTCGACCAGTGTTTAAACATGCAAAGCGCGCACCCACGAGGCGTATAAAAGCCAACGCTAGTCCTCCGATATCAGTATCTCCAGCACAACCAGCAAAACGATACCAAATCATGAAGGTACTCAAACATTTCTTAATCTATCCTCAAGTGTGAAAATGAAACTCAAACGAATTCATTAGGACTGCCCCTGTAAAAATTATTGGCGGTCGCGATACTTTGTAATATCTCATCATCCTTAAAACTTTCGGAAAAACTATATCCTTAGACTCCTGAGCCACCATATATAAAAAATGATTAATAATTCGTATTTCTAATTTCACAGGTCTTTCTGATTTCCGCCCTCCTCGTGGCCCTGGCAGCCGCCGAGCCACCAGCTTATCGTCAAAAATATTTCTTTGCTCAACAAAGGGAAGAACTCACCCCAGATTCGGTGGCTCCATATCAACCATCAGGATGGAAGCCTGATGGACCCGCCTTTAATTTGCCCCAGAGACAGGAAGTTGAAAATGCCTATGGACCACCAAAAGATCAATACGGTCCCCCTAAGCAGCAATACGGGCCACCGACGGCGCCTCCTAACCAGTATGGAGCACCGGCAGCTCCTCAAAATCAGTACGTACCAGCGGCTCCTCAGAATCAATTTGGACCACCATCTGCTCCTCAACAGCAATTCGGAACTGCCCAACAGCAACACGCGCCATCGGCGGCACCTACAAATCAGTATGGACAACCAGCGACTCCAGAAAACCAGTATGGACAACCAGAGGCTCCAGGAAACCAGTATGGACAACCAGCAGCTTCAGAGAATCAGTACGGCGCACCAGCGGCTCCTCAGCAGAATTACCAAGTTTCACAACAGCAATTTGGTGCCCCCCAGAGACAATTTGGTGGCCCCCAGAGACAGTTCGGAGCCCCTCAAAAATACAGAGTTGGACAAGCGGCTGCCCAGAAGCAATACAATGTTCCCCAAAAACCCCAGCAGCCATATGGAGCCCCTCAAAAACCTACACAGGAATACGGACCTCCAGAATATACCACGACTGAAGTCCCAGACTCCACTGAAAATGATGAACCTACGACTGTGAAGGGCCTAACCGAATCCGAGGTAAGTTTTTTAATTTTATTATCAATTTTCTAATTTTTTAAATCAGAAAAACACTTTTTTTATCTTGACTAATGAGTTTCTTTCAATTTCTTTAATTCAAAACAAAAAACCAACCGAAATCAGCATAATCAGTATTCCAAACGTTAGAATCTTGCGTCAGCAGAGAGTAAACAAGAACATTTCCAGGAACATTTCACTCGACTTTTGTGTTCACGCAAATACGTTAATAAAAAGATTTAAGAGTTTTTTCTCGTCTAAGAACCGTTTCACAATCAGTTTACGTATTACATAACGGCATTAGATTTAACTACTAGTTTCGGAAATGAAATTACCACTTGGCACGAACTTAGAAAATCCAAAGGATCCTTAGAATTTTAATCGGATCTTCTCAGCTCCTCCGTGTTGACTCTCCACTTCTTACAATTTTAGTATTCAAGACATCGTTCACTTTCGATAACCACGGCACGTGCCCTGCACCAGATTTGTTAAGTCTTCTGACACAATAACTTGAGAAATTGAAATCTAATCTAGCCTTGAGAAATCAGCAATTTAAAAATTTACTATTTTCGACCGATTGTGTACACTTTCATTGTCTTTAAATAATGGAAACATTCAGCTGGCATGGAATTATATAAACTTATAGTAATCACTTTTGATCTGGGATCGAGAAAACGAATATCCCTAAATTTGGAGGCCAAGTTTGTTGTTTTCTCGCGTTTCTGTACACGAACAAGTGCAGGATCCTCTGAGGTGTACAGTTTCGTGTATACAAACAAGTGCAGGATCCTCCGAGGCTCCTATACAGGATTTTTAGCTGAGAGGTTCAACAGTTCAATTTTTTCCCCTTCTAGCATGCAAAACCACATAAATAATTTTTTTGCAGGTCGAACCAGTGAACTCTGCTAACGAACTCGAAGATAGCGAGGTTGACGAACAGCCACAAAAATCTGGACAATACTTCGTTGCCCTTCCCGACGGACGACTGCAGCGCGTTCGTTACGTGAGTCGTGAGAATATCGAAGCAATGAAGTACTTTGCAAAAATCCGTGCCGAAAATGTGGAGCCACTCAGAGGACCAATCTACAACTACGCCCCGCTCCAAAAATTGCAAATTGCGCCAGCGTCCCTCGAGGTGGCGGTAGCGACGTCTGTCCCAGTTCAGTCCTCCAGACCTGAAAAGCTGATTGCTCCAAGTGTCGAGATTCAACCCCTGGCTCAAGTACAGTACCAATTGGACAATCCAGGAAATGTGGTGCCACTCAGCTCTTCTTACACTACTCACACTGCAAACTATCGAGTAGTACCTCAAAGTGAAAATAGGTTCATCATCTCAGTCTAATTATTTTTAAAAAACTGATAAGAGATATTTAATTTTGTAAATTCTGTAAATGTGTATAAAACCTGAATCACGATACTAATAAAAAAAACGATAAATATATTTACATTTTTTTAATAAGGGGCCGTTCAAAAAATTGGTCACACTCTCAGAGGAGGGAAGGGTTAACACAGAACGTGAAATCACACATGGAAAATATAAATGGCAATTACAACTTTTTTAAATGTTTAAAAAATAACAATGAGTGATTTTCTTTTACAAGTAAAGCATTTAATTACACACTCAGAAAAATATTTGTCTTGAATTGATGAAACCCTTTCTGTAACACAAACTTAGCCTTTGACCAAAAATAATGTCAAAATGAAGAAAGCTTTTTGAATTACAGAAAAATTTTTTTTTAAACAAAAAACATTTTTTTCGGTCAAAAGAAGTTTTATTTTACCAATGAATATTTTTCTTTGATTCACAGAAAAATTCTTTATATCAAAGAATTACAGTGTTTGAATGTTGAACTACTTCATTCAAAATTCATTTCTTATGTTCTCTCAAAAATTCTTTCTTTTCTTTTATTGTAAATAATTTTGTTAAGCGAAAAATTCAAGTATTTAATTTCCTGGTGAAAATTGATAATTTTCGTATGAAGATTAAACTACTTGGTTTAAAATTTAACTACTTTGTTCAAAATTCGTGTTTTATTTTGTGAAAATTAATTTTTGATCTAAAAATGTAACTGTTCCATTTTTTGCTTTAAATTGATCTTCTTTTTTTTTGAAAATCCAACTATTTGGTTTAAAGTCAATCTATTATGTTGTAAATTCCTTTTTTGGTAAAAAATTAACCTTCTCAATGCAAAATTCAACTGCTTGGTTAATTGTTGGATTAATTTGTTAAAAATTCACTTTATTGGTTGAAGATTGAACAGACAGATACCATTAACATTAAAGTTTAACATTAATAACTTATTAACAAATAATAACAGATTTTTTTTGTTAAAAATAAATTTTTGATAATGAGAATTTAAGTATTACATTTTTATTGAAAATTGATCGTTTTAAGTTAAAATTTCAACTATTTTATTGAAAATTCATCCCTGTCGGCTGACAATAATTTTTTTTTTTTAATTATAATATTTCAGTGCAAATTCATCATTGCAAGTTTAAAATCCAACGATTTTATTGAAAACTTTTTTTTTTAGAAAATTCGTTTGTATGGATTAAAAATTTATATTTTGTTATATAAAAGGTTCTTGGTTACAATAATAACTATTCAATTAAAAATTCAAATATTTTCTTGAAAATTATAATCTTTTTAAATTTAATTATTTTGTTGAAAAGTTTTGCAAATAGCGTGGCGTAGTATCGAAACAGACCCTAAGAGTCTTGAGTTTGTCGTTTACTGTATACGATAAGTAACCGGCTCGGGTTCGAATCCCGAGTCTCTAACACTTTTTCATTTTTTTTCTTTAGTTTTATCAAAGTTATTTCATATGAAAAATTATAAATATAATGTAATGTAATAAATACAAAATAATTGTAAATTAAATATTTTTTAAAAGATATCTATGTAAAATAGAATATTCTCTTTTGAATATCTCATAGATATATGAAGGGCTAGATAGAAGACACTTTAGAAGATCTGTGGGAGTAGACGCTCACCACAAAATTCCAGAAATTTAATATCGAGCTCACCCCCGCCGCAGATGGGCGGGTTTCATAAGTTCACTCACTCTCTCTCTCTCTCTCTTCCTCTCTCTTCACCAGGTTCCAGGACCCTTTGGCGATGATCCCCATATTCAATAATTATGCTGGCTTTTATTTCGTTAATAAAACGAAAACAATAAAAACACTTAAAACAATATTATATCAAAAAATTAATTCATCAAATACATTTTTGAAATAACTAGCAAACATTTAATATAAAATTAATATTTTAACCAAAGAAAATATTCATTTTTAATCAAAAATAGTTGAATTTACAAAAAAATGTTTAACAGAATAGTTGAATCCTCAACAAAAAAAAAAAATTTACTATTTGCATTTTAAACAAAAGAGAGATTACATTATTTCCCAAAGAGACGAATTTTCAACAAAATTGTTTAAGTGATCAACAAAAAAGATTTTTCAGTTCCAGAATAGAGAAAGTAGACAAGTTATAATCGGGAGTAGAAAATCATTTTTGATAAATAAGAATTTTGAATAAATATTTCTTTTTTTCTTTTCTTTGTTTATTTGTTTGAATGCATTTTTTACAGGATTTTACAACATTTCGTGAAACATTTGTGACAATTTAAGATATAGTTTTGAAATATTTTAAAATTAGAATTATCCTTAAAATTGTCCTAAATCATCCTGAATTTAGAATAATAATTTTCCTAATATTTTATAATGTTTTAAAACCTTTTTAAATATTCACTAAAAAATTCAAAATGAAGAATAACTTAAAATAAAATAACTTTAATTTTCAAAACAGAGAGACGATTTTTCAGCCAAGTAGTTTAAATTTTAACAAACAAAAAAGTTTTTTAGTCAAGAAAACAAAATTTCGCCAAAATTATAATTTGAAGGAATAAATGGTTTTGATAACAAAATAAAAAAAATTCAAATAAATATTTCTGTTGTAGGTTAATATGTTCGGTTTTTTTTGGTATCGAAATATCGTTTTTTATTTTACACAATTTTGCAAAATTGTAGGAAAAATTTGAATCAGTTTAAAAGATATTTCGGACTTTAGAAGTTTTTAAAATAAATACCTTTAAACTGGCTTGAATTATGTGTAATATTTTGAAATTTCTTTGAAAATAACAAAATTACCCTAAAATCTTCCAAATTTTTTTCCACATTTGTAGAAATCTTTCGAAATCTTTAAAAATCTGTTTAAATTTTCTCTAAAAATATTTTTTGAAAATAAAAAAATGTTCTTAGGAATTTTAGGAAAAGTTTTTTTTTTGTCTAAAGCTTTTAAAATTATAAAAAATGCCTTGCAATCTTTCAGATTCTGCTGTGACAACTGTGAAAATTATTGGTTAAAAGTTGATCTTTTTTGGTTGAAAATTCAAGTATTTTCTTGAAAATTCGTTATTTTGGTAGAAAATTAATCTTCTTTGTTGAAAATTTATCTTTTTGGTTGAAAATTCAACAATTTATAAGCCATTCTTTCTCTCCATTGATTGGGAAATTAAAATATTTTTTTTTGTTGAAATATCAAATACAACATTTTTCGTTCAGAATTCTTTTTTTTTTAAATAAAAATGTAATAGCTAGGTTCAAAGTTGAACTCTTTTATTAAAATCACTATTTTTGGTTGAAGATTCATAATCTTAATTTAAAACTTATTTATTTAGTTGCTAAATGAGATATTATGTCAATAAGTTGTTTTTTCTTTGATTGAAAATTATTTTTCTTAACTGAAAATTTGACTATTTCAATTGAAACTTCAAACATTTGGTTGAAAATTTGGTTGTTATTAAAAATTATTACTTTTCACACTCTTGTTTTAATATTTTAGCTATTTCAGTTAAAGATTTCTCATTTGAGTTAGAAATTCATCACTTTATTTGAAAGGATAACTATTCCTTCCAAAATGACTTTTTTTTTTAATTTACCTTTTTTAGTTAAAAATTCGTGTATGTTTATGAAAATTTATCTTGCCAATGTTATTGGTTGAAAATTTATATTTTTTCAACTTTAAAATGTAATTCTATCAATGAAATATTTTATCATTTTAATTGCAAACGGGTCTCTTTGATTAAACATTTATTTTTTAAATTAGAAATTTAACTATTCAATTTTTTGTTAAAAATTCATCTTTTTTAGTTAAAAATCCATGCTTTTCGATGAAATTTTTTATTTTTGGTAGAAGTTAACCTTCTTAGTTGAAAACTTATCTATTTAGTTGAGAAATCAAATTCTTCAGTTAAATAATCACCATTTTAGTTTTAAAAAATCCTAATTTTACTTAAAAATTCATCAGTTTGGTTAAAAATATATTTTTTTCACTGACAATTTAAATATTCCACTTTTGGTTGAAAATTTATACTTTTTTATTAAAAATTAAACTATCTGATTGAAAGGGTATATTGTTTAGTTGTAAATTTTTGTCTTTTAATGAAACGCAGCTTTTTTTATAGGAAATTAATCTTCTTGTTTGAACATTTATCTTTTTAGTTAAAAATTCAAGTATTCCAGTTAAATATTAATCAACTTAGTTAAAAATTCATGTCTTTGGTTAAAAAATAAAACTACTTGGTTGCAAGTTAAGCCCCTCTGTCAAAATTTTATCTTTTTGGTTTAAAATTGATATTTATTTTAGTTGAAGAATCATTCCTTTTGAAAAATTTGAAATAGTTCATCCAATTATCTGAATTTTCACTTAAACATTAAAATAAGTATGAAACCTTTTACATAATTTCAAGATTATTCAAATAAGATTTTAGAGAAAAAAGTGCTGTTTTTTTTAGAAAAAGAGTCTCTGAAAATTATTATCAAAACTTTTTAAACTAAAAAATTCTACTTTTTAAAAATCTATAAAAATTAAAAATATTTTATAGCTAATAGTTTAGAATATTCGAGTTTTAATAAAGTATAGTCTATAAACTTTATAGGACATTTTGAATATTGAAAATCTAGTACTTAATTTTAATCTAGTTTATGAAAAGATAATTGTTTGTAGCTATGCCTACTTAGGTTCTATGATTTGTTTCTTGATCTGACAAAATAAATTTTTTTTTCAAATTGGTGGAGACCTAATTTTTTTATTGATTTATTAGTATTAAATTATCGCAGTATTTAAATAACCCTACATTTCTAATAAACCCGAGATTTGCCGACAACAATAGTTTCAAATTGTTTCGAATAATTTCGAGATGCTTTCGAGAATTAATCGAAAATAAAGCCAAGCACTTTTCAATAATTAAATCGGATAGAAAATTAAAAATTGTATCTTTGAGTCAAAAGTTGAAATTGGTTCACCCGAGTGGCCAATGGATTAGTTCGATCAACCGGCGTAATTAAATCTGGTCAAGCGGTGGAAGCGCGCAGGCGAATCAATTAAATCGACACTGACCAGTTCCTGAATTCTCCCTCTTCTCCTCCTTTATACTGGAAAATATATAGGTATATAAGGGCAACAGCCAAAACTTGGAAGTCTTCTTCAAACGGGCTGAAACTGAACTTAGAGTGGTTCCCAACACCCTTATCGCGGAACCACTTTCGAAAACAAAGTTTCTGACTTTCCAGGATATCTCGGTGGTCCCAAATCCCGATCCCGATTCCTTCTCACTCGAGCGGACCAGCCGGTGCTTGGGAAATTCATTTTTCCAAAAGTTCCTTCAACCCTTTTCCAAATAGTTTTAAAAACTCAAAAGAAAAAAGTCTGTTCTTCAAAATCACCTGAAAGAGTGCAAACCTCTCTATAGTGAATAATTATTATTTAAGAGCACAAATTAAAAAAAAAATTATTTTTATTTATTAACGCGAATAGTGTCTTAAGTATTAATTATATTAAATTAATTGTTTTATATTTATTATAGTATTTCTAAGTAATGGCTATTCACTGTAGATTATCCAATGTAAGGAGGTTTCCCGATTCTCGTTTATTTTTTATTTTCTTGTAATTAAATAATGAGGTAAATTAACAATACTTCAGCTATAGGCATTTATGAATAAAATATTTATAGACACAAATATTATTCAGAAAACCCAAGAAAAACATGTTTATAACAATTCTCTGACTTCCCGAATATTTAATCATTCGGAAACCACCAAATTATCAAGAAAATTAGTAATTCCTTCAAATTCCCTGGGGGCCGAGCAAAAAAGTCTTCAAAACTCCACGGCAATTAATTTTTTCAACTAATCCGAGTCTTATCTTTTTAAAATAAATGAGTCTTTCAAATGGAAAAATCGGCTTGCAAGATATTATCCGGAAAAAATTAAATTTAGACTAACACGGGGCTGGAGTCCATATTATTTCTACCTGGTTAGCCCCCCGGATGAATTCATTAATTCAGACCATGAAAGTCTCCCGAGGCTCCGATTACACACTTTTTAAACCCCATTTTACCTAATTTTGTATATTTCGAATAATTATTTCTTATCGTGATAATTTCAAGTTTATTACCACCACAAGAACCGCGAAGACTCAGTAATTTCGCACCTTGCATGTGCATGCATGTGTAATTTGCAGGTGCATTCTACATATGTATAAAGCGCATATTGCGGCCTGAGAATCTTGAAGCGACGAAATTGAGTTACGCTCGGGTACTTATTAAGAGGAAACGGTATTCCTTTTCAGTGATTCTGAGTCTAGGATGTGGGATGTTAGAAATATTTTGTGGCCCCCAAAAGTAATCAGTTTAAAAAATATTGTTTAATTTGATTTTATAGATCATATTGTATTAAACCAGTTTACGAAACGCCAGGAAATCAATTAAAGTAATCGACTTTCTAAGTATTGTGACAAATTAAAGTAATCGACTTTCTAAGTATTGTGACAAATTAAAGTAATCGACTTTCTAAGTATTGTGACAAATTAAAGTAATCGAACATGAAGTCCAAACAAAAAAAAAAGCAAAAAAAAAAGAAAAAAGCGGTAACTCTCATTTAAAAAAATATAAGGTCCACAAAAATCTGGCAAAATTGCGGTAAGACACATTGTGGGAACTCATTTTTAAAAATATGAAGTTCACCAAAATAGATAAAAATGCAGAAAGCCACATTCCGGAAACTTTCGTTTTGAAATATATTAAGTCTATACAAAATTGGCAAAAAATTAGACAAAACACTTTGCGGCAACTTTCATTTAGAAAAATATGAATTCCATAAAAAATAGAAAGAAAATATGGCTAGACACATTGCGGCAAGTTTTATATAAAAAAATACGAAGTCCACAAAAATGGACAAAAATGTAGAAAGTCACAAGTTTCGAAAAATATTAAATCTATACAAAATTATGAAAAATACGGCAAAGCACTTTGCGGAAACTTTTATTAAGAAAAATAGAAAGTCCACAAAAAATAGAAAAAAATATGGCAAGCCACAACGAAAAATATAAAGTCCAAAAAAATTGGCTAAAAAGTAGCAAGACACATAGCGGTAACTCTAACTTCGAAAAATATGAAGTCAATAAAAAACTGACAAAAACGCGGTAAGCCGCACATTGCGGCAACTTTTATTTCGAAAAGTATCGAGTTCAAAAAAAATTAAAATAAGTGCGGCAAAAGACATTGCGGCGACTTTCAATTTCAAAAAATATAAAGTTCACAAAAAATTTGTAAAAATGTGATAAGACAGATTGCGGAGAGTCACATTATGTAAAACTTTAACCATGTCATTTTTTGCTGAAAATAAATTGCTATTATTAAAAAATTCTACTAATAAATTTTTTGTTGAAGATTCATCTCTTTGTTTCAAATCCAACTATTTGGTTAAGAAATCAAATATTTCGTGTTTGAAGTCAAATTCATAAAATACAATTTTTTCTGTATTAAAATTAGTGATCTCTTAAGTTTTAGGTCATTTTTATACCTGCAGGAAAAAATTATAACAGTCAGAATAAACGAAAAATTCTTAAGGGTAAAGTTAATGAAATTCAGGAAATTTCAAAATTGGGATTTTGTAGAACCTTGATTGTGTTTTTGTGGTATATCTACTTTTTGAACTCAGTTCCTTTTGACGGGCCGATTATACCAGCCGATTTGTAAAGGAATTCCAAGGAATTTGTGAAAACGTAGACGGGATATTATGCAAAAGTCTGGTGGCGTTATTGAATTTGCGGTAAGCCATACTTGAGGGTGCTTTCAAGCACTGAGAGAACTTTTATGCATCACGCGTCAGTGATGTTCTCGGATACGAGGAGGATTTTCTGCAGACGAATTTTAAGAACATAATCTAATAGTATAATCCACAAACTCGAAGATTTATGGTAAAATTTTCTTTCAACATGATAATAAAGTACACAAACAATTTTGACATTCAAATTTTCCCGCCTTTTCGCCTTAATTAACGCGGGAAATTTAAATTTCAAAATTGATATTTTTGCTTCTACAAAAGAAAAATCTAAATTCCATATAAAATCTAGTTGATCTGGGTTTCGATTGAAGGATATTAATCAAGGAACTTTACACAAAGCTCCCTTTAGGGTTCAAAGCTCTTAGGAGGCTCATTGTTTCCGGACCCTCCCTATATAACATCGACATGCCCAGTGACGCAATGCGTTGCATTTCACTCCTTGATATATCAGTCAAAAAATGGAGAATAGTTGGACCAAAACACAAAAGGTTTTCTGCCAAGCAGGTGCCTGTGGGGAGTCCAAAGAGTTCGACATGCTCTTATAAACACCACGGGAGGTCTTCAATCATCGTTGACAGAATACGTCGAATGATATCCACTTCCTGCAGGCTCAATTTGCTCGACACTCAAGCGAGAAATCACTATTTCTAGATTCTTTTTCATTTTCTACCCGGCGGGCCGGGGTCTAAAATAGACCTCAAAAGAAGAAAAAAAACCTTATAGAAGTTCCAATAAAGACCCAATCTAACGAATTCTCTGATAAAAATTAGGACCGACGATCCGCGATCCTAATCACCAGCGCCGCCGATAAAAATCATCTAGGTAGGTTCTTTAGAAATAGATGTTTCAGGTTAACCGGCGGCCCGACATTTCTGGACAATTTAAATACCCGGGCCGCCAGTCTTCAACTATAAATTTTAGATTTCTCGCAATGTAAAGGTGAAAAAAGTGGTAGGCAATCAAGTCAAAGAGATTTTGGCGAGGTTCCCACAAGCGCGACGGGGGCCTCCCGCTATTTCCTTAATCTCGACACTGGAGGCGAAACAAACGAGGGAAAACAACAGGAGATCTGAGAATATACCTCTAAACGCAGGGCTTTCTGAGAGTAGGAAAGTGGCTCTGTATGTGTGTCGGAATCAACCCCTGCGAGAAACTTTTGCCTGCTTTTGCCCCCTTGGCTGACTCGGCGGGATTGACTGCAGCGAAGCTGTTGCCAGATGTCACCCCTGATCCCAAGCGTCTTTTCTTACCCTTTCCCCAAAGGGTTCTTCCTCTCATTTTCCCTCCCTATCACATAATCACCAGACCTCTTTGTTTTCGCCGAGATTTGCTCGACCTCTCTGGACCACCAACAGTCACTCCACGTGGGCCATTTATTAGCGCCGTTCCCGCGGGAACGAAATTTGCAATAATCGTCCCACGCTCTACACTTTGTAAAATAATGTTAGCCTGGCGGCTCGAATCTCTAACTTGTCGTAGTGGTACCAAATAAAAAAAAAATTAATAAGGACGGAAGTTAAAAAATCCGGGGTGGCCCGAAAGTTTCAAGGCAATTAAAACCCTGGCCCGCCAGGCTGAAACACAAAAACTCGTAAACTTTCTTGTTATTTAGCACCGAAAAGATGTTGAGAGAACAATTGATTAAGTCTCGCTCTACACCTTATAAAAAAAAATTAACCTGGCGGCCCGAGGCTCCAACTTTTCTTAGTGGTACCAATTTTTGTTTTTAATATTAAGTAAGGTCTGCAGTTAAAAAATCCCTGGTGGCCCGAAAATTTCAAATCCATTAAAACCCCGGCCCGCCAGGCTTAAACCAAAAAACTCGTAAACTTCCTTGTTATTTAGCACCAAAAGAATGCTGGGGAAACAATTGATTACGTTTTTCCCATTACTTCCGGATATAAAAGCATACATGCAAATAGCTGTTTCGCATCGGTTCCGAGCAGTTTACCACGGCTTTACGCATTGGTGGGAGTGAGAGGGGCTCGTTCGCATGTTACCTCGCGATTTCGTTTTGGCGATTTGGCGCCGGCGAAATATCGCGTGCAAAGCGGATTATGAGGATTGCATCCAACGGATTGCCGATAAATGCCTATCCATTTATGTTGAGTGAGCACGTGGGTGGGCGAAAAAGCCATTGTGTCGTTCCTATTGCTAGCTTTAAATACCCGTCGCACCAACAAACTATTACGGTCTGCCTTCATTTAGTTTTATGTCTCTCGTGCCGTCTAAATAATGTATTAGAACCAAAATTAGATTTTGTTGAATTAATGCAATTTTTTAAAGTTCTATCTGGCGAAACGCCAGGCAATATTATCGTTTAAGTCCGGTTTTTCATTTGCCTAAATTTTAGAGATCGTTTAGACGTGTTTTAGTTGTTGGCCCGCCATGAAATAAAATGGAATAAGCATCCTTTTTAAAATGAAAAATCTGGATTTGAACGCAGTATTTGAATAATACTGACTCCGTCTTACATCTTAGTCTTGAATAAACAGGAAAAGAAGGAAAAGAAGGAAAAGAAAGTGAACCTTTTGACTTATTCCGAATTTTTGGAGTAAGAAATGTCACTTTTTGCATATTAGGAGTAAAATTTTTATAAATAAACAAATGGAAAAGACAACAGTTCCGAGCTGAGGGTTCTTAGGTATTCTCAGGTTAAGACTAGTTCTTTTTAAAAAGTAACTTACCCATCACTGGTTCTGGCTGGCGGGCCGCCAGGGAATAATAGACTTTAGATCCCGTTTTTCTTTACCAAAGTTTTTAAAACCATTTAAGTCTGTTTTAGTCTTCGGCCCGCCGCAAAATAAAATGTAATACTTATCTTTTTACAAATAAACTTCTAAATGAAAAATCTAATAGTTGAATTTTCAAATAAAAATGATCCACTTTTAGCTAAAACTGAATTCGTTAATTTTCAGTTAAGAAAATTATTCTTAAACTAAAAATACAACGAATTTTCACTGATTCTAGCTGGCGGGCCATCAGGAAATATTCAACTTTAGGTTAAGTTTTTCATTTCCCAAGGTTTTTTAGAAGGTTTAAAATTATAGCAGTACTCTGCCCGCCATTAAATAAAATTTAATAATCATTTTTTTTTTCAAATAAACTTTTAAAAGGTCTTCTAGCTTCAGCTTTTGTGAAAAAAGACACAATCAGACATCGCGGGGGTGTTGTTTGGCATCCACAATGTGCCCCAGGGTTGCATTGCACTCGTTTAGGTGCATACTGCAGAAATATTCCGTAAGGGATGAAAGTGGACCAAAAAGAAGAGTTAGCGCGAGAGAAAAAAAAAAGAAAAAAAAACATATAAGAGAGACTCCGTTGTGATCGGTACGAAGAAGGGGTTCGGGTCGCTGGTCCATTGTTTTTTACCTCCGAGACTCCGCATGATACTGCGAGTAACACAAAAAGTTCTGAACGCTGAATGCCTTCGTAGGATTTCAATAATGCTGACACGGACATACCTCCCAGTCTAGAAGAAAAGGGGAAACAAGGGAGAGAACCTTTGAACTTTTTCGCAATTTTTGAAAAAAATATTTTAATTTTGATACTCTTTAAAAACTTTAAAAAATTGCAAACCCTTGGCCCGCCAGTGATTTTTCAAGATTGATCCTTACTCTTTCAGTTTAAGTAGTATTTGAATAGTTTAAGGTACTTTGAACTATCGGCCCGCCGTGTGTAAATTCAATATTTTTAATGATGAGAAATTACTAGTTTCTTTTATCACTAAGCCTTAACAAAAGAGATAAATTTTCAACAAATAAATTAATTTTGATGAAACACTTAAATTCGCAACCAAATAGTTAAAATTTCAAGCAAAGGAGATAATTTTTAACCAAATAGTTAAATTTTCTGTCAAGACAGATGAATTTTCAATTTAACAAAATAGTTGAATTTTTAGAAAAAATTAATCATAAACCAAACAAATGCTTTTAAAATCAAATGATTTTTTTAAATAAAAAAATACTTCCGTCAACAAAAAAAATTCAATCAAATTGTTCAGCAAATTAGCTTAATTTTTAGTTGGAACCTTAATTTTCAATTTAAAAAAAGTAAGATTGTGAATCTTAAACAAACAAACAGAAATAATTTTGTCCAAAAAAGTTGAACTTTTAACAACGTAGATGAAATTTTAAAGAAAAAAGATAAATTTTCAACAAAAAATATACTTGTTGATATTTTAACCAAAAAAAGTTTTTAATTTTTGAGAAAACTAAACAATTGCATTAATACGCAAAAAAGCTTAAATCACTACCGAAAGAGATGAATTTTCAAACCATAAAGATAATTTTTCAACAAAATTGTTTAATTGACTATCGCAAAAAAGATTTTTTAGTCAATGAAGAAAAATGCCAAAAATGCCAAAATTGCAAGTGTGGATTTTTAACACAAAAAGGCGGATTTTCTACAAAACATTTGAATTTTAAACCTGAAAATATGAATTTTTAATTGAAATTTAATCTTTAACAAAATAATTGAATTTTCTATAAAAATAAAAAAATATTCAACCCAAAAATACGTCCTGTCAACAAAACAGTTGAATTCAACCAAAAAGGTGAATTTTAAAATAAGAAAGATAAATTTTCAACTAAATAGTTTAGTTTAGTAGAATTTTCAAACAAAGGAGAACTTTTAACAAAAAAAATTAATTTTTGAATAGATATTTGAATTTTCAAGCAAAAACAAAATTGAATTTTTAACAAAACAGTTGAACTTTCAGCCAAATAGCAGGTTATTTTCGACTAACGAGATGAATCTTCACCTAAAAAAAATAATTTTTAACCAAAAAAGTTGAATTTGTAACAAAAAATGTAATAGTTGAATTTTTAACTAAAAACTATTTATTTTCAGCCAACCATGGAATGGTTACATTTTCAGTTAAGAAAAGTAGTTTTAAACCAAAAAAGTATAATAGTTAAATCAAAATATAGTTAATTTTTTTTACAAAAAATAGTTAAATCTTCCAACAAAAAAATAAATTTTTAACATGGTAGTTAAACTTTCCACAGTGAAAATTAACTTTTAATAAAATAATTAAATTTTCAACCAAATAGTAGAATTTTATCTTCATTCGGTTCCAATTTAAACGAAAAAAGAAAACGGGAAAAAGGAGAAGTTTCGTAAAAAAAGGGGAAAAAAGAGGAATTATTTAAAATAGGGTAAAGAGGAGAATAGGGAAAAGAGCGTGAACTCTATATTTAGATTCTTTATTTAAAAAATAAAATCATTAATTTTCATGAAGTAAGGGAAAATCACACAATTCATAACTCACAAATCTCAAGGCACAACTCACAACTAAAAACTCACAACTTCCAGGGCATAACTCACAACTCACAACTGAAAACTCACAACTCACAGGTCACAACTACCAGGTCATAACTTACAACTGATAACTCACCAGTCACAGGTCACAAATACCAGGGCACAACTCACAATTGATAACTCATAACTCACAGGTCACAACTACCTGGGCACAACACACAACTGATAACCCACAACTCACAGGTAACAATTTACAGGTCACAACTTCAGGGGCAAAACTCACAACTTATAGAGGTCTCAACTCCCAGGGCATAACTCACAGGTCACAGGTCACAACTACCAGGCTATAACTTACAACTCACAGGTCACAACTACCAGGGTATAACACACAACTGATAACTCACAACTCACAGGTCACAAATACCAGGGCACAACTCACAACTGATAACTCACAGGGTACAACTCATAAAGCATAACTCACAGTTGGTAACTCAGGGAAGTTAGCTGAGCATAATTAGGGGAAGTGGGCGGAAGTGGAGTGGGATAGGCGGAAGTATATGAGAAAAAATTTGGGGAAGATAGGGGAAATTTAAAATGTGTTGAAGGGAAGTAGGGAAATGTAGGTGAAGTGGAGAAGGGAAAGTGTGGAAGCGGGAAGTTTGAACGACATATTTACTTTATAACAGGCTAAAAATCCTTTTTGTGTGGGCGCAAGGTGCTTGCTTTGACTAATTTTTTAATGATAAAACCACTAATTCTGGACATATCAGAAAGAAAAAAAGAGTAAAAAATATTCCTGAAGTCTTTGGAATCTGGCTGACTGATCTTCAGTTCAGATACCCAAGGTAAAACAATATAATGGGCTGCTGGTGCATTTGTTGCTCTGGGACAGGGTAAAGAGAGACTATTATTGTCGATCTTTTTATCTCGTACACAGAATCTTTTCTCTTTTTTTTCGATTTTCTCTCTCTATTTTTTTTTCTATCTCTGTCTTCCATCTCTTTTTTTCTATCTCTTGTCATACGCACCGCTACCGGGATATGAATCCTTTTATCGTCAACCGAGACAATGCGACTCTCCTCTTGTCTTCTCGTCGTTTTCGTTTCTTGTAGAAGACTTTGTCAGAAAAAAAGGAGATATTCTCCTGTGAAAAAACCTGTAAACCCAGATGCGCCTCAATAGGTCGTCGATATTTTTTTTATGCGTCTTTCGGCCTTTGCTCTTTTCCCTCTCTCTGAAGAAGAAAAGACTTTTTAACTCTGGCGGCCCGCAGTTTTCATTCATAGTCAAGGTTCAATTTTCAAGATTTCCCGGTGGCCCAGACTAGAGCAAAATGAAGAAGATATTTTCAAACTAGGATTCTTGCTACAATTTCTAATTGATATGGAAATTTTTTTATTAACTTAAAGCTTACGAAATTCTTAAACGATCCCTCAAAGCTGAGTTTTAAAAGAGAATTTTTTATTTGCTATGTTTAAAAGAAAACCAAGAAAAAAATGGAAAATATAAGATATGGCTGCTATTACTCTGGATCACTCTGGATTACATAAAATTATGCTGGATAACTCTAAAACTAAAACTAAAAACAAAAACTATCAATGAAGAGGTTTCAGTTTCTACCAAAAAAGATGAATTTTCAACAAAATACATGAATTTTTAACGAAGTAATTGAATTCGCAACAAAAAAAGATAAATTTTCAACCAAATAGTTAAATGATCAACTGAAAAACAAAATTTCCACTGAACATTAAATAAAAAAGATAAATTTTTTATCAATAATTAAATAGTTTAATTTTTAAGTTTAAAAATGATTTTTCAAACAAAAACCAACCATTTTGTAATAACATAGTCAAATTTTTAACCGAAGAAATAAAAATTCAAATGAAATGAAGAATTTTTAAACCAAAAAATGTATTTCAACATAATAGTTCAATACTCAACCAAAAAGACGAATTTTGTAACAAAAAGTAAACTTCTTATGAAAATTGTATAATTATTAACAAAAAAGTTTAATTTTTAACCAAGGAGTATAATTTTCATCAAACGATTCTCATCAAAATGCAAAAGTTTTTCACCATAACAGATAAATTTTAAGCCAAATAGTTGAATTTTTATTAAAAAAAAAAAACATATTTTCCACAAAATATTTGAACGTTACACTAAAACACATACATTTTCAACAAAATTTAAATGTTTAGTTAAAAAATTAATTTTTTCAACGCAAAACTAATAATATTCCAACAAAAGAGTCAAAAATATCAACCGAGGAAATGAAATTTCAAATAAAATGAACAAACGGTTGAAGTTTTCAACAAAGAAGTTGAACTTTCAACTCAAAAATATTAATCTTTAGCCAAATAGTTGAATCTTTAAATAAAAAACATATATTTTCTACTAAATATTTGACTTTTTAACTGAAATTTTTTTTTACAGAAAATTGAATATTTAATTTTTAAGTTAAAAAATAAGTTTTCAACCCAGAAACAACGATTTTTCAACAAATTAATCAAATTTTTAACACAAGTAGTTCAATTTTTAATCAAGTGTTTAAATTTACCATAAAAATGAATTTTGAACAAAAAAGATTAATTTTCTACCAAGAAAGATCGATTTTCAACAAAATACATGCATTTACAACAACAAAAGTTAATTGTTAACAAGATCACACAGTCACAAAATTACTGAATCTTCTACAAATTAGTATAATTTTGAGGAAAATAATTTAATCTTCGACCGAAAACATGAATATTCAACCAAAAATATTAATTTTCTACCAAAAAGTCGAATTCTTAGGAAAATGCATAAATTTTCAATTAAGCAGTTGAATTTTCAACTATAAAACATTTGTTTACAAAAAAACATGCTTACATTTTTACTCAATAAGATGAATTTTTAACTAAAATAATAAATCCTCTGCCAGAAAAGTTAAATTTTTAACGAAAAAAACAACGATTTTGAAACAAAATAGTTAAATTTTCAAACAAAGATATGAATTTTCGACTAAAATGATACATCTCCAATTCTTCAACCAAACAAAAAAATTTTGAATTCAAAATTTAAATTATCAGTTAAGAAAATTAATTTTTGACAAACAAAAAACGAATTTTTAACCATATAGTTCAGTTTTAAATCACAAAGATTTTAACAAAATTTTAACAAAATAGATGTATTTTCAAAAAAGAAGCAGAAATTTTCACAAAAAAAAGATATTAAAATTTTCAGATTAAAAAATTAATTTTTCGGTGAGACATTCATAGTTGATTCCGTAAACAATTGAGCCTTTTCGTTTGAAAAATGTCCAAACTGTGAATTCGTTCATAAAAGTTATTTAAAATATGAACCAAATTCTTCTATGAAAAAGCCAAACACACCACCAATTTTACAAATTTTTTCGAATTTCTTTACATTTATGTTGGCTTGTAATTCAACTAGATTTAAAAAAATAATCTCGAATTTGATAATTACCCACTCCCGAATATGACTATTTCTGCGAGATTGTGGGTGGTATAAAAGGCGCGGCATTTGCACCAGAAATGAATAAAGTTCTCGAATGATTAAATATTTTCAGACTCGAATTAATTAATTAATTACTTCAATGATTTTTTATTTTTACATTAAGAACAGAACTATTATTTTTTCAAAATTAATATTGATACATTATGAAAAAGGATAAAATATTTGCTTTTTAAAAACAAATCTGAACCTCACCGTCGGACATCTAAGGACAGAATTTTCTGACGTTCTAAATGTCTGGATTATTCACTGAAAGAGGTAACTTTAAATAACTCAAGTAAAAAAAATAAAAAAATGTTTATGTTAATAATTTTCAAATTGGAAATTTAAATTTAAATTCTGTATTGAAGGTGTCAAACAATTTGTATTTTGATCCTTAAATATATATTTTAAAGAATCAAAGAAAATGAAAAATTGGTTCTCGAAAAGTCACAAAATTTTTGAGAATATATACCCCCCCCCCCCCCCCCCCCCCCATCCGATACATTTCAGTTAATTCCACTGTCTTTAAACACTGGAATCGGCAGAAAAATGAATGTAAAATTGTAAACGATCCTCTTTCGATTTCCAAGGAAAAAAAAAGTTGTCTCGGTTTCGTAATAACTATAACAAGCAGTTGGAGTACCTCTGAGCTTGTAGAATGAGCCGTCATAATGCCGATCTTATCTTAGCAACGTCGATCGCGATCGGGACAGGGGTACGACGAATCAACAGCGGAAGACGAAGACAAGCGGGAAACGAATGTTGAAATATGGGTAGAGGCGAAGTTGGGTACACGAGGCGATGTCGGCGATGGTGGTAATCCGAGACTTGGCAGGAGGTCAGCGAAAAGATTGACGAACGAGATAAATCGGACCTGGTGACATAAAGTGACTGAGGCGATGCGACAACCCACTGACCTGCGAATCCAATGCATATAGTTTCTATGCGCTGAGAGAGAGAGAGAGAGAGAGAGTCAGAGAGAGGGAGAGAGAGAGGGGGAAAAAGAAAAATCTGAGGGCCATTCTCTTGTATATAATCTTTTAACACAGGAAAAGATTATCTAAACTAACTGCAGAATTACCTGGCACAAACAAGATCATCTTCTTAAGAAGGTATCGTAATCACTCTGATCATTATCCGGTTAACATTTTCAAGAGGATACCGATTTTCCATGGAGCTTACGGATTCGGAAAGTGGGGAAAAATGAGAATTAAAATTCTGGGGATTTAAAACTTAACTACTTTAAATTTTAGGCCGACCTTTGTGGAAAAGTCGATTTCGACCAAACTATGCCCAATTAGGCGTTTCAGTTGGTCAATAATAATTACACCTAATTAACTTAAAAGAGTATGTTTAAGTAATATTATATTATTTATTTTGTTTCTAAAGGCCCAAGTTAGTATTTTTTTAATATGTGATGTAAGAATGAAATTGTCAACACATTCTTCGCCTACCATCTTGATATGTAAAAATGCTTTTTCGAAAAATGTATTTTGAAAGTATTATAAAAAGATGAGTTTTGATGGTATTTATAAAAAAGTATGGTTTCATATGCCACCTTTTGATTAGTCAACATGAGGCCATGAAAAAGCGCGGGTAATTTTTAAATGTTTAGAAGCCTAAACAGAGGAAATAGATTTACAAAACAAAGTTTTATGCATCGAACAAAATAATTTTATTGCTACTTGTACATTAAATTTTTGTTATGGTTCCACAAAATTTGGGTTTGCATAACAAAACGTTTTTTCAAACCAGCGTAATATTTTGTTAAAGCAATAGTTTTTTTAGTCAGCAAATGTTTTGTTGAGCCAAAGAATAATTTTTTTTTGCATTGGACACTTGAAGATTTTCATTTGTCTATAAAAAAATGTATCAACTTTTTAAAAAAATCAGATTTTAGAGGTAGTCCGTATATAAATGATTTTATTATGTAAGTTTAATAATTAATGATTTCGAGCAGCAAATTAAATTCCATGTTTATAGTCGGAGTTAATTTAGTCGAATATATAGTAGAAATATATTTAATTAATTAATTAGGTTTTTCTAAAGTAGGATGCCCAATTCGGGCCAAATTGGCGCCTAAGAAATATTTGGGGTAAAATCGGGCACATTTCCAAAAGCGGAGTAATGATTTCCGGTAAAATAAGCCGGATTTTAATTTGCTCTTACAACATAGTTCATAGTCAGAGTGGGACGATGGTCGTGGGGGCTAAAGCGTAGGCTTTGGACCCACTCCTTCGGCTTGCGGGTTCGATTCCCGCCTCGCACTCTGGAAGAGTCTC
>NC_046661.1:82746864-82750521 GCF_010883055.1 Belonocnema kinseyi | reverse complement strand
CCCCCTTCCACCACCAAGTAAGTGTGTGGAGGGTGTGTAAAGGAATAAAGAAGGTGTAAGAAAAATGTAAACCCTTAGGGGACACATTAGAAGCTTCCACATAGTTCATAGTCAAAGAAATATCAAATATAACAAATATTTCGCAAAGATTTCCAATCATATCAGAAAGATTCTAAAAATATTTTAATTATTTCCCGAAGATTTCAAATATTTCGCAAGTATATTTGATAGATTAAAAAGACTTCACAAAGATTTCAATGAAATTAATAATTTCACAAATATTACCAAATATTTAAAAAATTATATTATGGATCGTATTAGAAGATTTCACAAAGATATGAATTATTTCACAAAAATTTCATATAAATTTCAAAGAGTGGACAAAGATTTTTATGATTTCACAAACATTACAATAATTAAACAACTATTATTAAATGTTTCGAGTATTTTGCAAAAATTTCAAAAGATTTCAGAAAGACTTTAATGATTTCCTCAAGATTTCACTAATTTCACAAATATTAACAAATATTTCAAAAATTTCGCAAAGATTTCAAAGATTTCAAATATTCCAGATAGATTAAAAAATGTTCACAAAAACTTCAAAGTTCCCCTTAAGATTCCACTAATTTCACAAATATTACCAAATGTTTCAAATATTTTTTTAAAATTTCCAAAGATTTTAGAAACATTTTAAAAATATTTTTATTATTTTCCAGACATTTCAAATATTTCGCAAGGATTTCATAAAGATTTGAAAAATATCCCTAAGATTATAAAGATTATATGTTTACAAATATTATCAGATATTTCAAATATTTTGCAAAGATTTCCAAGGATTTCAGGAAGATTTTAATTATTTGCTAAAGATTTCACAAGGAATTCAAATATTTTAAATAGATTAAACAGATTTCTCAAAGTGTTCAATAATTTCACAAATATTACCAAATATATTAAAAGTATTGAAAATATTTCCAAAGATATCAGAAAAATTTCACAAAGATTAATTATTATTTTCTAAGGATTTTAAAGATTTCAAATATTAAACAATGACTTTGGATTGATTAAAAAAATTTAACTAAGATATTAATTATTTCACAACAATTTCAGATGGACATCAAAGAGTGCGCAGAGATTTCAGTTATTTCTCAAGGATCTTACAAAGATCTTAATAATTTCACAAATATTATCGAATATTTAAAAAATAACTATCAAAGATTTTGGATAGGTTTAAATAATTTTGCATTGATTTCACATAGAGTTCAATAATTTTTCAAATATTTCACAAACATTCTAATATTTTCACAAAGATAATTAAATATTTAAAAAAAGATTGAAAATATTTCACAGGCTGGAACTGTTTTACGAAGATTTTAGATACATTCAAAATATTTCACGAAAACTTCGATGATTCTCTAAAGATTTCAGTAATATATAAATATTATCAAATACTTCGCAAATATTTCAAATATTTCGCAAAGAATTTGAAAGATTCAGCAATGATTTTCAAAGATTGCACAACTATTAGAATGATTTCCCAAAGATTACAACAAATTTACAAAAATATTTAGAAAAGATGCCCGAGAGATTAAAAATATTTAATGAAGATTTCAGTATTTCCAAATATATCTCAAATACATTTAAAAGGTTTCACGAAGACTTCAATAATTTTCCAAAGATTTCACAAAGATTTAAATAACTTCACAAATATTGTCAAATATTTCAAAAAAATTTCGTATATACATCAAAAAGATTTCGCAAAGACTTCAAATATTCTACAAAGACTTTCGATCAATTTGTATAATTTTAGACACTTTAATGATTTTCTAGAGATTTAAATGGTTTTTCATAGATTTTAAAGATTTCGGATATGTTAAAAATATTTCACAAAGACTTCAATTATTTCATAAGGATTTCTGGTAGATTTGTGAAAAAATGCAAACGATCCCACGAATTCCCTATTTCGATTTCAAAGGGGGGGGAGGGAATTATTATTTTTCCCCTCCCTAGTCGATTTCTGTGGGGCATAGGCCCCCCCCCCCTGTGCCCCTAGGGCTGCGCCGCCTCTGGAGGAGTTATAGAATTGATATTAAGGGAATATTGGAAAGTAATTGGGAATGGTAAATATTGGTAGGCCAGTTTTTGTATCTTGAGAATATAAAAAATAAATTTACACGGAATTTATCTCTAACTATTGTTCTAGTTGCAGCAAGCTTATTTGGGAAAGGGCTGACCTAACCGGTCTTCGGAATTTCTCCCCCATCTAAATTGAGACACGAGTCGAATACCTATATTCCTAAGGAGGAAAACCTATCCATTGTGAGAAGGAAGCGGATCTCGGGGATGTTTGTGAGGAGTATCCAAGGGGGTGGGGGTAGATACTGATGGGTCGAGAATCTCGAGTCGTGCGATGATTGCGGCGTAATCTGCTTTTGCTTTGCTTTGGGGTGTTCAGGAGCGGTGGCCCAGGGCGAATTTGAGTCTCTGTCGGGATGTTCTGCATGAAAAAGAGATATAGAGAGAGAAACAAAGATAGAGGGTGAGCTTGGAGAAAAGGGAAAGGGGAAAGTTACGCAGCTCCCAACGCAGGTTATCCTATAAACGGCGCCACCCCCGCGAATAATCCAGACCCCGGGGCCCGCGTGCGGTTGAGCGGTCGCAACAGTTACCATATTTGATTGTGCCCCTTCTATCTCTCCGGAATACGAGTACCTCCCCAGGCGAATCAGATTTCCAAGGGAGGGGAATCGATTCTTTGAAGTAGGAATTCAAAAGTAATTTTAGTTTTTTAATTTGTTTACTTCATAGGCGGGACTAGATTGGAAAGTATCTTTGAAACTATACTTATTTTTTTAATAATTGGGTGGTAGTTATGGCTTTATCGAACCATGAAAGGAACATCCTGAAAGAAGAAACCACATCCAGAAACAAACAGCTGTTTTCGCAAAAAAATAACTATACTCTATTCCCCGAGAGAATAAATTACAGCCGTGCCTGCTTCAATATTGAACGCTTTCAGCCAGACAACTCCTTCTTTGACAATATCTCCGCCAAAATACATAGAGATGCGCGTTTTCAGGTTATTATATCAGCGAATAGAGTATAGTGTACTATACGTATACTCTATTCCCCGAGAAAGACCTACAAGCGGAACAACTTACGTCCACTTTGCGCAGACATGGAGGGCTTTTCTTAAAAAATGTAATCAGCCCAAATACGTAAAGATGCGCCTCTGACGGTTATCACTCGGGGAATAGAGTATATTTCTTTTTCATCACTTTCGGGTGTCGAGCCGCCAACTTTAATGACACATTCAGACACACTCAACCCTTCTGAATCGAAATATCGATAATTTCCCAGCCCGATAGCTTAAAGCTTAAACCCCCGGCTTTTCTTGAAAATTCCTCTCTGAAATTCCGATTTTTATGCAAAAGGAGTGTGTTTAAAGGCGAGACGTGCGTTCTCTCGATTCTAAAGTGGAATCTTCACCCGAGGGTGGCTGTTCGTGACACACACGGCATGAAAAACGCACGGCAAAGAAATTCGCGTTTGATGTGCCGCCAAAGGGAACTGATGTTGGTGCAGGAGTTTCGCACACATCGACATGCATAACTGGGCGAGGAAAAAGCTGCAGTGGAAAGGGGAAATATATATACACAA
>NC_046661.1:82708133-82746764 GCF_010883055.1 Belonocnema kinseyi | reverse complement strand
TGTTCCATTCGGTTTGGTACATTTTGGTGGTCGGCGCGGTGGTTTTCGGGGCGGTAATCTCGTAACGTGGCGGCCCGTTTCCCGTTACGATTATCATTCGAAAAGCGTCGGGATCGTGTGCATACGCGTGTGGCAAACCACGCGCGGAATTACATTGCACATTGATATTAGTATCGTTTCACCCACGCGGATTAATTAATTAAAACGCTCCTCCTCTGTTCGTCCGTCACGCGCCACCACATATGTGCCTGTGAGAGGCAACCTTGCGGTTTTGCAAGTCCTGCCGCTTTCGCGGCGAACGCGCAACCGGAATGTGGTGTTCACAAATGAAAAAATCATTTTTATTGGATTTATCAGTTTTATGAATAGGTAGCGTCTCACTTTTCTGATAAAAAAATAATATCTTAATCTGTGTCGATACATTAAACAAATTTCAATCAAATTGTTTAATTTGCGACACAAAAAGTTGCATTTTCGGAAAAGCAGTTCATTTTCTGCTAAGATAGATAAAATTTCAACCAAGAAAAATTACTTTCCTACCATTTAGGACTAATCTTAGACTAAAAAAAAACAAATTGTAAAAACAGTTGAATTTTCGATAAAAAAATGGATCCTCAGAGAAACATGTAATAGTTAATATTCAACAACAAGAAAAATGTTTAATTTTTAATCAAAAACAGTTAAATAAAAAAAAGACAAATTTCCAATAAAATAGTTGAATATTTAACCAAAACAGAATAATTTTTAGCCAAGCAGTTGCATTTTTAACTAAAAAGGATAAATTTTGAACCAAGAAGATTTATTTTCTACTCAAAAAAGAAGAATTTTTAACTAATAATGATCAATTTAAAAAAAAAAGGAATAGTTACGTTTTTACTGAAGGAAATTAATTCACAACGAAAAAAGAAGACTTTTTAGCAAAATATTTAGATAATTAGACAAGCAGAAGCAATTTTCAACTAAAATGATTAATATACAAAAATAGAATTGATCAAAAATACTTTAAAATCGAACCTAATAGTGGAATTTTAAACGAAAAATTCGATTTTTTAACCGAAAATATTAATCGTCTACAAACAGATTAATTAACCATAAAATACATGAATTTTTAAACAATTTTTTGAAACATTAACTTGAAGAGATGAATTTGCAGAAAACAGTTTAATTTTAAACCAGAAAATATATATTTTTAACCAAGAGTAATATTGTTGAATTTTTAGTTAACAAAATTAATTCTCAACTAAAAATTAAACGAATTTTCAACAAAATGGTTAAATTTCTAACTAAGGAGGCGAATCGTCGACCGAAAAAAGAAGGTTTAACAAACAAGATTTTTAAACCATATAGACGCATTTTTAACAAAAGAAAGAAAATTTGTATTAAATAGTTGAATTTTCAACTTATCAAAAATGGAATAGCTACATTTTTAGGTAAAAAAAAAATTAATTTTAAACAAAAAACAACTAATTTTCATCATAATAGTTCTATAAATTGAAATATATAGTTTCATTTTTAACCAAAAAATGTAAATTTAAACCAGAAAATATCAATTTTCAGCAAAAAATGTGACAGTTACATTTTCAGCGAAATTACATTTTCAAATAAAATGAATTATCTTTAAAACATGAGAATTTTCAAACAAGTACTTGAATTTTCAACTGAAAAAGATGGTTTCTTAACCAAATAGTTGAATTTTAAAATAAAACAGTTACTTTTTAAATAAAAAATGGTACAGTTTGAATTTTAGTTTAAAAAATTAATTTTTAACCAAAACCGAAATGAATTTTGAACAAAACAGTTAAATTTTTAACAAAGTAATTCAACTTTAAACTAAGTGGTCGAATTTTTTACCGAAAAGTATAATTTTTCAACCAAAAATTTGCATTTTCAACAAAGACTTTTTCATACAAAAAAAAAACTGTTGAACAAGAATAGTAGGATTTTCTTGCAGGTTCTATTAACTAAGCTTAATTTAAAAAAAATTTTAAGTTGTATTTTTAAGGGAAAGCATAAGAATTCTTTCAAAAAAGGTATAAAAGAGTTTATGAATGATCCCTTATTTGTTAAGGTAAACACATACTAGTATTAAATTGTTTTATCTCATTATTCATTGTTTCTTTGATAATTATCTCAAATAACATTTAAGTTTGGTATTTAGAAATAAGAAGGGTTCATGAAATGTGTGAACATAAAAAAAAAAGATAGAAGAATAAGAGACAAAATTTAAAAAAAAAGAAAAGAAAACTAAAGAAAAGGGAAAGCAAAGAAAAAAAATAAAATTAAAAAATAAAATTTAAAAGAAATTAAAAAGAAAAAGAATACACGAAAAGAAGAAAACTCACCTTTCTTTGCGTGGAGCAGATCGGCTGTGTCTTGAGGCAATGTACAGTGGCTCGGACTTAGACTTGGTTGTAAGCTTGGAAAGGGGCTACCAGGTCCGGACGGATACCTGAAAAGAAAAAAGACAGAAATTAATTTAAAGTTTGAATTATAACCTTTTCCTGGCAAGCGAAAGGTTTAAATGTTAGAGAAGAGTCTGGAAACTTTATAAGAATCGAGAAAAAAAATTATTCTTCAAGATTTACTAAAGCACAGTGCAGTAAAACGAGAAATTGGGATTCGAAAACTTTCGAGGCCGATTAAAAAAAAAAGTCACGAATTATTTATTTGAGTTCTGTTTATAGATATTCTTTCAAAAGTGTATCAAATTAGTACACGCATTCTCCAGCAAAAAAATATTCTAGTCTAAATTCCTTCATTTCTTTAATTGTTACAAACAAATTAATAGAAGTAACTTACATTTACTGAATTTCTGATGTTTGAATGCATTATTAATACTGATTAGGTCATTAAATTACGTAAAAGTAATAGTTATTTAACAGAAACTAAATTAATTTAGTTATTAATAATTAATTGCTAATAATAATTATTATAAGCAAATTCAATTATATCGTATTTTTAACAAGGAAATGTTTGTTTTCTAAGGAATCGCTCCTCTTCATCCCAAGTACTTGCATTTTCTACCAAAAATGATAATTCTTGATAGAATTTTTTAAGTATCAAAAACATTTTTAAAAAAAGTAAAAAATGAATATTTACCACGGATTGGGTCTCGGCCAGCCGGTGGTTTGTCCATTAAGTAGCCTTAATTTGTCGTAGACACTTTCCGCTGGACTGCCCGCACCCACACCTACTCCCACACCACCCACACCTTGCTGCTGCTGTTGGTGCTGCTGTCTCTGTTCTTTCTGGGCAGCTAAATTCCTCAAGACCCTGTTAATAGAGGATACCTAAAAACATAAATATAAATCCCCCATTATTTGATCAATTCAATAGATATAAATTTACTATTTCATTTAAACATTATTGAATGATTCTTTTTCATTCAAAATTAAGAAAATTTTAGTTCAAGTTGAATTGGCTAGGGACTATTTTTAACCATAATTCGGTTCAATTTCTACAAAGTCGATCACAGGCTATCCGACTTGTTTTTTTAGAGTTGGGTCAGGAATGATAGGACCTTGTAGGTCAAAAATAAGAATTAGGTCTGAAAATGGGATAGGCTGCTAGTAGGATATTTCACCCTTTTTAGAGCTGCATCAGGGATTATACGACCTTGTAGGTCATAAACAGGGATTATCTCTGGAAATGGGATATACAACTTATAGGATATTTGATCAGGGATTATAGAGCCATGTAGGCCACAAATAGGGATGAAGTCTGGAAATGAGATAAGCTGCTGGTATGATATTGGACAATCTTGTAGAGTTGGATCAGTAATTATAGAACTGTGTAGGTCATCAATAGGGATTGAGTCTGGAAATGGGATAGGCTGCTGGTAGGATATTTGACAATTTTGTAGAATTGGATCAGGAATTATAGAACTGTGTAGGCCATAATTAGGTATTAAGCCTGAAAATGGGATAGGCTGCTGGCAGGATATCTGACAATTTTGTAGAATTGGATCAGGAGTTATAGGATTTGGTAGAGCATAAATATGGACTGTGACAGGAAATAGGATGGGCTACCTAAAGGGTCAGGGCCAGGGTATTTGAATTCATTTTTCAGTGTTTAATCGAAAATTATAGAAATAAATAGGGATTGGGGCTGGAAATGGGATATACTTCTTTTATGACATTTGATTTGATCAGGGATTATAGGATCTCGTATATCATAAAAATGTTTTAGGTCTGAAAATGAGTAGAATATTTGAATTGATTTCTCTAAATTGAATCAGGAACTATAGGACTTTATATTTCATAAATAAGGATTGAGTCTGGAAATGGGATAGGCTATACTTGTAAGATATTTCCGTTTTTTTGGAGCTGGATCGTGGTTTATAGGACCCCGTGGGTCATAAATAGGTATTATATTTAGAAGTGGGACAGACTGCTTGCAAAATATTTGAACGGAATTTTCAGAGCTCGATCAGGAATTATAGGATCTTATAGGTCATCAAAACTGAAAAGGGATTTGGTCTTGAAATCAGATAGGCTAATTGTAAGATATACCAATGTAGTTTTCTGATTTTGGTCAGGAATTATAGGAGCTTACAGGATACAAATTGGGATAAGGGCTGGAAATGGGATATAATAATTACAATGGGATATTTGAAGTTGGATCAGGTATTATAGGACATTGTAGGACACTAAATAGTGATTTCATCTGGGAACGGGACAGGCTACTTGTAGGATATTTCACTTATTTTTAGAGCCGGATCAGGGATTATAGGACATATATAGGGATTTAATCTGGAAATGAGATATATTACTTATAAGATATTTAGAGCTGTATCAGAAATTATAGGACCTTATATTTCATAAGTAGTGATTAGGTCTGAAAAGGAAATAGACTACTAGTAGGATATTTCACTTTTTATACAAATGTATCAGGAATTATAGGCCCTTGTAGGTCATAAATAGGGATTAGGTTTGGAAATGGGACCGACTACTTGCAAGATATTTGAACGAATTTTTCAGAGCTGGATCAGGAATTATAGGACCTTATAGGACATACATAGGGATTTAACCTGGAAACGGGATATAGTACTTGCAAGATATTTCGAGCTGAATCAGGGATTATAGGATATTGTAGGTCATAAATATGGATTGGGTCTAAAAATGGTATAGGCAAATTGCAGGATATTTAAATTGATTTTTCTGAGCTAAATCAGGAATTATAGGACCTTGCATGTCATCAACAGGGATTAGCTAATTCCAAAATATTTTAATGGATTTTTCAGAGCTGGTTCATCAATTAAAGGACTTTATAGGGATAAAATAGGGAGTTAGGCTAGCAACGGGATATATACTACATATAACACATTTAGAGCTGAGTCTGGGATTATAAGACCTTGTAGGTCCAAAATAGGGATTAGGTCTGAAAATGGGATAGGCTACTTGAAAGATATTTGAATGGATTTTTGAGAAGTGGATCAGGAATTATAGAATCTGATAGTCAATAAATAGGGAATGGGGCTGAAAGTGGGATACATAACTTATAGGATATTTGATCAGAGATTATTAGGCTGTGCAGGCCATAAATAGGGATTAAGTTTGTAAATGTGATAGGCTGCTATTAGGATATTTGACCATTTTTTTAGACTGGGATCAGGAATTATAGGATTTGATAGTGCATAAATATAGCCTGGGGCTGGAAATGGGATATGCTCCTAGGTATTAATTGGAATATTTGGATTCTCTCAAAATTTCTTTAAATCTTTTAAATTCTAATAAATACATTAAATTTATTTAAAACTTTAAAGTTCTTAGAGGAAAAATATAAGTAAAAAAAAGAATGAATTGGATTTGGTTGGTTGCCTTCTCATTTTTCCTTCCTCTTTTTTATTTTTGTCCGGAAATTTTTTTGTAGGACTTTTCTTTCTTTCTTTAAGAAGGATCCTTTTTTTAAATACAATAGGAGAATTTTATGGTTATTGTCTTTTAAATCTTTAAAATATTGAAATCTTTTGAAATTTCGATTTTTGAGATGTCGAATATGTAATAATTGCAGCCAATTATTGAAGAAGTTGCTATATAAAATTGTTCACTCTATACAATTATTTTATAATTCATGCATCTATTCCCAAGAAACTAAACTTGTTAATACTGCTCCCATTTTCAGATTTCGATTCATTACTCAAGAGAATAGACAAAATAAAAATAATTGTAGTACCAATGTCCTTATTGACATATAAATTTGTCAACTTCTCGTCAAGTGCAAATAAATGTAAACAAACAAAATTTAAAAAATTAAAAAATTTTGAACTTGCAAAAAAGTTGTGCCATGTGGTACCTAGAGACTCTCGAGCGGTAGAAGAGAAGCGAATTTTTCTCCTGTCGGATTTATAATAAAATACGTGATAGGTTGTATGATATGATGTATGCAGTGGGTGAAGGGGAAGATTCTGCCCGATGAAATGCGACGAGAACGGTAATTAAAATGATGCAAGGTCCCAGTGCTTCCACACGGGAGTTAATTACCACTCCCGTCAATTATATTTGTCTCGTGGCACTCCAAGGGGATTCTAACTCGATGAGGTGTACGAGTACGTATTTCACACAGGGAATTTTTATTTCATTGGGTACTTAGCCACTTATCCAATGATACACCAGTATCGCGAAATACAAGAAAAATGTTGAAATCTTCATATTTTCCTTGCTGCCCGCCAGTTTAAACAATTTGAAACCTTTCAGAAAATACCGCAATTGATTAAAAAAACTTTATTGAAACTAATGTCCTGGCGCGCGCACAGTGGGCTTAATCGGGAAATTACTCTTCAAAATCACCTACAGTCTACAATTGAGGTGACAGAGTAGAAGAATTGTCCACACGGGACAATCTATCGATAAAAAAAAAGTTACATTCGAAAAACTTGTCGGCTGCGTCAAACTAAATACTAAGGTATATTTTATTTTAGAATTTGGTAGCTTTTTCTTTATCGACGGATTGTCCCGAGTGGACAATACTTCGACGCGGTTTCGAGCGCCCTCAATTCTTAACCGATTTTCAACATTTTTTATATAAGTGATCAGCAATAGCTGAATAAAAGCTTCTATGGATTAAATTTTTTCATTTTTATCGTTTTTGATTTATTATATAAATAAACAAAGAGCAAAAATGAGAAAATTTTTAATTATTTTCTATCTTTAAATAAATAACTTAATTAATTTCATTCTCGACGAAAATGAATGTTTTTTTTATAAATAAACAAATATGACGAAAAAATGGTCATTTCATCTATTTGACGTTTCCTGTGCTCGTCAATAACATGAAAATTGTTTAAAATCATATATGTTTTATATAATAACGTTAGATAAAGATATTCCAATATTATGTAATAAAAGAACCAAAAATTTATAAACAAATTATTTGTTCAAAGAATGGATTTTACGATTTTCTATCATTTTACGTTTTTTAAAGATATATTGCAAGAAATTTAAATAAAAGCAATATAATGATAAAGAAATTTCTTGCTAAAATTATTATTGTTAATATTATAAACAAATTCAATAAAAAAATGCATTAATTAGCCATTTTTTGATAGAAAAATTTGTTTTTTTGATGTAATTTTTAAATTAGGAACCTCATGATAATTTCAGAAAAATTAATAATTTGTTGATAAATTTAATGATTTTTTAAACAAATTTTATTGATAAAATGCATTATTTGGGCATTTATCGACGGAAAAACTCATCTTTTTCAATGTCAGTCCTTTTAATTGGGAACTTTACATTTGGGCATTTGTCGGCGGAAAAAGTCCTTTTTTCAATGTCAGTCCTTTTAATTGGGAATTTTACGATAATTTTGGTGATCTTGATAATTAATTGATTAATTTTATGTTATGTTAAACAAATTTAAAACTCTGGGAGAGAAACTTTCTTCAGACTCGAGGGTGTCCCGACTTTTCATATGTTATAGGATTTATTTATAACAATTATTAAATGTATCGATCAATTATTCCTTGTATTCAAATCCTGTTGTGTTGGCCAACTGTAAGTACTGAATTAAAAAAAAACGTTTTTCTGAAATTAAAAGGACTGACTTTGAAAAAAAACGAGCTTTTACGTCAACAAATGTCCGAATAATGAATTTTTAAATTAAATTTGTTAAACAAAAACATAAAATTAATCAACTAATTATGAATGTAATTGAAATTATTGTAAAGTTCCCAATTAAAAGGACTGTCATTGAAAAAATGAGTTTTTTCGTCGACAAATGCCTGAATAATGCATTTGTTTCTTAAATTTGTTTAAAAAATCATAAGATTTATCAACAAATTATGAATATTTCTGAAATTATCATAAGGTTCCTAATTTAAAAAAATTGACATGAAAAAAAACGAATTTTTCTGCCGACAAATGTCTGAATAATGCATTTGTTTGTTAAATTTGTTTATAATATTAACAAGAATAGTCTTAAGAGAAATTTTTTCCTTAAAATATTGTTTTCATTCATATTTCTTGCATTATAACTTAAAAAAACCTTAAATTATTGAAAATGATAGAAAACACATTCTTAAAAAATAATTTCTTTATAAAATTTGGTTTTGTTTGTTGTATCGTGATGGAATATCTTTATATAATGTAAATCTATGAAACGTCGGCGATTACAACCATTTGCCTGTTATTGACGAGCACCGGGAACGTCAAATAGAAAAAATCGCCATTTTTTCATGATATTTATTTATTTATAAAAAAAATTTAAAAATTAAAAATTAGGCGCGACAAATTTTTTTGAAATTTTATCAGCTTTTTTTTAAATAAAAAAAAAACATTCAAATCGGTCCACAGGTTCAGCCGGGATCGTATTTTGAACCAAAAAAAATACTTTTTCCCCACTGGGGGGCGGTGTGTTTAAACTTCTGCCCTGGATGGGTCTAAATCCCCAGAGTACGCCAGAGTATTTGTAAACGACGACTTAATTAATTTTTTTTCGCGCCATACCTTTTCTGTGTGCTTTTACGCGTTTGCGGGATACATAATACATAGGTATAGGTACTTGCGTAACGAGAAAAAGCGGGACCGGCGGGCATAAATTACCGGACTATCGGGAGCAGAAGAACGTCGCTTTAGTTACGCGGGAACTCTTTTACGGCTTCTCCGGGATTTATACGAGCTGTAAGTGACAGCAGCACGGAGTGCCTGCGAGAGGAAAAGAGTGAGAAGGAAATCGTCCAAGAGAGACAGCGAGCCACTCGGAGAAAGACTGAGCGAAGATAAATAAAAGATTCGAAAATAAGGAGAAAGAAAAAGGCTAGGGAGAAAGACAGGTACCCAGTGCAAACTCTGCAGTGCCAGATCAGACTTTTCAAATTTCAACCATCAGAAATTCTATTATTCTCTTCAATTTTACATTTCTTTTTAAACATTCATTTTTTGCTGAATTCTCGGGGAGGCGCACAGTGGGAGGAAATGCACTTTTTTCGTTCAAAAATGTCCAGAGCCTTCAATTTTGGTCCGATTTTCATTTAAAAACTATAAAGTTAATTGAATTCTGCAGAGCTTAATGCTCTGAACTTTTGTCTCGTCTATTTGTTTATTAATAATTTTTTTCACTTTAAGTATGGAAAAACTGAAATTTGGTATATAACAATTTTTTAGGCTTTTAATAACTGATTAGGTAAACTTTCTAGTGTCTCAAATGAATGTTTATGGACTCATAGAATACAAATATTGTGTTTATTGTTAGATTTATTTGTTATAAACAAATTTCATGAACAAATTAGAAAATAGTCTTATTATCGGTGAACAAGATTTTCAGCTTGCTAAACGTGCTTCATGTTAATCATGGAATGACATTTAATTACAAAACTAATCGAAACGTAGATAATAACCATTGTTATAAACAATTCTTGTGGCAAAATATTTATATTTGAGAATTTTAAAAATTTTAATTTCCTATTCAATCGCTAAACCGACTTCAGGTATTCCTTAAAGTAATAAAAATGTAATAATATTTGACCAAATATAACATTAAAAATTTTTATAAGCAAATTATATAAATAAATTCAAAATTTTGGCCCTTTCGCATAGAAAAATAAGTATTTTGCACTAGAAATGTTCTAAGCTGCTGAAAAATGATTGCTAGTCACAAACATATTTGACAAATCAACAATAACCATTGTTATAAATAATTCTCGTAACAAGATTTTCAAATTAAAGGTTTTATCCAATTTTAATTTACTTTAATTGCTAAAATGGCTACGGATATTCCTAAAATGTATCTTTGGTAATATTTAGTCAAATATAACAACTTAAATCCTTATAAACAACTAAGATAAACAAATTCAAAATGTTGGCAGTTTCACTTGGAAAAGGCCGAGTTTTCAATCGCAATAGATTAATAATGAATCATAACACTACATGCAAATTCGAAATTTTTTATCTTATTTGTTTACAAATATTCAGATTGTTACATTTTACACAACATTATCGAAGATATATTATTTTCAGGAATATCTGTACCTATTCTGCCCATAAAAATAAATTTAATTTAATAAAACCTTAAGTTTAAATATTTTGTCACAAGAATTGTTAATAACAATGGTTATTGTTAACTTTTATAATATTTTTCTGACTAGCATTCTAATAGCTTAAAACATTTCCAGTGCAAAAAAAAATTTTTCCATTTGAAAGGACCAACATTTTTAATTTGTTTATCTAATTTGTTTATAAAAATTTAAATTGTTATATTTTATCAAACATTATTAAATATTTTTAATTTTTAAAAATACCTGAAGTCGTTCTGGCAATTGAAGGAAATTATAATTTTTTAAAATCTCAAATTTTAATATTTTTCCATAAGAATTGTTTACAACAATGCTTATTATAAACTTTTAAATTAGTATTGTAATTAAATGTCATTCCTGCCTTAATATGAAGCACTTTTAGGGAAAAAAATGTTTTACCGATAATAAAACTATTTGTCAATTTGTTCGTAAAACTTGTTCATAACAAATAAATGGTATAATAAACAAATTATTTGTATTCAATGAGTCCCTAAACATTTATTTAAGACAATATAAAGCTTATAAAGTTTTTTTGAACGAAAAAAGTGCACTTTCTTGCACTGTGTGGTGATTTGGCGGACGATTTCAAATTTTCGGTCATTTCCCGCTTTTCTGAGTCTAGTTTTTCAATTTTTCCGGGCCACCGAAAGTAACATATTTATATGGAATAATTGAATTAACATTAAGTTTTAAATTAAGAAAATCAATGTTTAACCAAAAAAATAAATTGTCAACTAAAATTGTGAAATATTCAACTAAGCTAATGTTTTACTAATAAGAAAAAAAAATAAATAAAATAGCTCATTTTTCAACCAAATAAATACATTTTTAATTAATATGTCGAATCTTAAAAAAAATTCACCAAAAGAGTTTCTTTTTGAACCAAGTTTTATTTCTAACCTGAAAAATAAAGTTTTAACTCTGATAATAAATTTTCAACTGGAATACTTGAACTTTCAACAAAATAAAACAATTTTTAAACAATGAGATTAATTTTTAAATAAATAAAGGAATTTTCAATTTAAACTAGAAAATGTCAATTTTCAACTCAATATTGAATGATTAAATTTTTAATTAAAAAAGTTACCTTTCAACCAAGCTGATCAATTTTCAACTAAAATTATCAATCTTAAACAGGAATATTTAAATTTTATACGTATCGAAAACATAAATTTTGAACTAATAAGATTAATTTCCTACAAAAAAAGATTAATTTTTCACAAATTACATGAACTTTAAACGAAAAATAGTTTAATTTTTAAATAAAAAATATCAATTTGTAAACCACATATAGTTAAAATTTAATCAAAAAAAGATAAAATTTCAAAGAAAAAAAGAATAGTAAAATTTTCCGTTAAAAATTTAAGTCTTTACCAAAAAAAATTTTTTTTTCAGAAAAATAGTTAAATATTCGGTAAAAAAATTCCTCTGCATCCAAAGAAAAAACCGGGTTTCATACAAATAGCTCGTTTTTAAACGAAGGAAATTAATTTTTATAAAAAATGATGAATATTAAATTGAAATACTTTTTAAACAAAAAGAAGAATGTTTAAACAAGAAGATTAATTTTCAAAGAAAAAAATTTTTTTTACCATGAAAGTCGATTTTTTAATCAAATACGTAAATTTTCAAAAAAATAAATGGATTCTCAAGTTAAAAAGACCAAATTCCTTCAAAACTGTTACATTTTGAACTAGAAAAGGTCAAGTTTCCACCCAAAATGGAAAAGCTAAATTTTCACTTGAAAAAATTAACTTTAAACGAAACTGATGAATTTTTGTTTAAAAAAGATGAAACTTCAACCAAAAATAGAAAAGTTGATTTTTCTGTTAAAAATTTAATTCTTAAACAAACAAAAAATCGGATTTTCAGAAAAATAGTTCTATTTTCGGTAAAAAAGTTTCTTTTCATCCAAAGAAAAAACAAGTTTTCAATCAAATAGCTCATTTTTCAAACTAACAAATGCAATTTTAAATTAAATGATGAATAATAAATTGGAAAGCTTGAATTTGCAACCAAAAAGAAGAATTGTTAAGCAAGGAGATTAATTTTTAAAGAAAAATATTATTTTCTACCCAAAAAATTGCTTTTTTACAAATAAAAGTCGATTTTTCTAACAAAATACGTGAATTTTTGACGAAATAAACAAATTTTCAATTTAAAAAATCAAAATTGCTAAATTTTGAGCTAAAAAAGGTCAATTTTCCACTCAAAATTAAACGGTTAAATTTTCACTTGAAAAAATTAACTTTCAATGAAACTGCTGCATTTTTAACTAAAACTATGAATCTTCAACCGAAATAGTTGCATTTTATACTTGTCAGTTTTCATCCAAAAAAGATAACATTTCAAGCATGAATAGAATAGTTGAATTTTCCGTTAAAAACATATTTTTTAACTAAAAAAAATAAATAAATAAAACGGATTTCCAGAAAATAGTTAAATTTTCTACTGTAATAGTTAAATTTTTAGTTGAAAAATTGATTTGCAACAAAGTAGTTACATTTTTAAAAAGGGAGAATTTTTAATTAAAAATGAAAATGTAAATAAAAATTTTATTACAATTCAGAAATATTTCTTCTTCGAAATACCACTTCTACTCTAAAAACTGCTTGAAGTGATCTCTTTTTATAAAACTTGGAAGAAGGAACTTTTAAATTGTGTCGAAGTTTGACTTGGATTGGATTTTTTAAACTCTTTTCTTATTAATCCAGTTTTAATTCTTTAAGAAAATTCGCGTTCCATTTCAAAAATTCCTGTTGCAATTGAAATCCTAAAATAAGAACTATAATTATTTTCACTCATATGCCCTGCAACTGTAGGTAAATTAAAAATCAGTTTTCTAAATTGATCAAAATAATTAAAATAATCAAAACTTTAATCTAGCTACGATTAGAAGTAAATATCTGGTTTTTTAATTCGTTTCCCGGTCATTTTCCATTTTTTTCCCGGTCAGGCAACTACCCAGTGATTTCCCGATCAAGTGACCACTTTGATTCTAAACTTTTTGATGGTTTAAAAGTGGCGGGCCGTCAGCATTTTCACAAGAAAGAAGGTCAATCTTTAGCTTTCAGTCATTTTTAGACAGTTTTGAATAGTTAAACCCTCTGCCCGCCAGAAGATTCTCGAAAATTGGTGTTATTTTCCTATTTACAGCTCGAGACGTGAAGAAAAGAGCGGTTTTAGAAAATTAAAAGACTTGAGAGACTTTATTTTCACCTGCTGGATAGAAATTAGATGGTTGTGGGATTGGCCGTGGGATATCACGTTCCCTGGGGTTTGTTAGACCCCGTTCTGAACGTCAGGGGTTCACGGCGTTGAAACGGGCTGACACATCTCGGACCCCCGGAGTGTCATATCCCTCGCTCGAATCATCAACTTCAGCCCCTCACCTCGTGAAAACCACACGACAGCTCTCTCGTGAATTCAACGTCCTTCTGACGTTCGAGTCACTTATAATGTCCTTTTGATCCTCGGAAAGTTTTCTTCGCGAGAAAGGATTTTTCCATCTTTTAGACCTCAGAAATTACATCAAAACAAACTCCCGAAAATAGATCCTCAGAATGAGAAAAATGAGAATGGAAAAATTGGAAAAACATTAAGCGGATGCAAAGTGTTCTTCAATCAATCATAGGCATCATGAAAACGTCAACCAAATTTTGTATCCAAGTTGACCCAAAACCACCTTGGTTTTGCACACTGTACATTTTTACATTGTAGATTTTGTAGATTGTACCTTTTATACATTGTAAATGTTATCATCTTTATTAAAAAGGGATGTATTCACTATGCAATGATATAGTTAAATGTCTATTTTCTTCTCACAGAAGAAAACATATCATATAGTCTCTTTTTAAGTCCCTAACAAGTTTTTGAAGCCAAGCAATATTTGTCAGTTTCTAGAATTTCATCACGACTTCTACTGCCAACATCCTTATCCTTATGATCATAGACATGTACCGCTTTGTTGTGGACCATCTCCTATATTTTTTAATCTTAAAGAAAAATAAGGAAAGGACAAAATTAATGTTGCGATTTGAATACCATTTATAATTAGTGAAAGTTTAAAGTCTGAAACAAACTCTATTAAGGGAATCTTGTTGAGATTACTCAATTTCATTAAAAGAATATTTTCATTTGTTTGAATCTGCTATGCCATAGCTTGATATGTGTTTTTCCTCCTATTAGAGCAAAACATTAGCCTTTTTTCAAATCTCCATAAGTTTTTTGAGACATGCAATCACTGCCAGTTTCTAGAATTTCTGCACGACTTTTACTGACAACATCCTCATCCTTATTATCATAGACATGTACCACTTTATTCTGGACCATCTCCTATATCTTTTAATCTTGAAGAACAATAAGGAAAGGACGAAATTAATGTTTGTCATATGTTTGACTACACTGTTAGAAAAATTTCGATTATAAATTTAATAAAAATTTATATGTAGTCATTTGCATAAACGTTAGTTGAAATTTAATATACATTTAATATTAAATGTAATATACAGGTCGGAATAGCAGCGTGCTTAAAAACTAAAAGTGTTTTTATTTCTTTAAATCTTGTTCAATATTCGCAATTAAAGTAATAACCTAAAATTCATAGATTTAAATGCTTTTTATGATTAAAGTGCAACGCATGGGTGGAACTTTTTCCAAAATTTGACCTAAATGGTGCAAATTTATTGTGTGTACAGTTGATTCTAGTTTAAGTATGTTGTTTATTTTCGTACATACACATTTCGATTTAAAATTCAATGTTATTTTTGGTTGATTGGAAGAATGTACAATGTTTTATCATGAAAAATAGAAAAATATTGCTAAATTTATTCTGATTTTGTGTGAAACGAAATTATCTGAGTGTATTATGTATGCTTGAGATATAAATTTTAATATACATTAGTATTTTAATTTTAATAATTTTTTTAACAGTAAATACAATGAGATAAATTGATATGTTTCTTTTTTCCCTATAATAGAGCAAAACATTAGTCTCTTTTTAAACCTCCGCACAATTTTTTAAAGTTATGCCGTCACCGAAAGTTTTTAGAATTTCATCACGACTTCTACTGACAACATCGTTATCCTCTCCTTATTATCATAAATATGTACCATTTTATTTTGGACCATCTCCATTTTTTTTATTGTTAAAAATAATTAAGAAAGGAATAAATTGATGTTACGATTTGCATACCGTTGACAATGAGTACAAGCTTAAAGTGTGAAACAAACTATAAGGAAATTTTGTTGAAATTACTTAAGTTGCATAAAAGATCAATAATTTCAAATGTTTGACTGTGCTGTGACATAGCTTTTGATATTTTTTTCCCTATAGAAAAAAACATTAGTCTCTTTTCAAACATCCATAAGTTTTCAAAGCCATGCAATATTGATCAGTTTTTAGAATTGTATCATGACTTCTACTGACAATCTCGTTGTCCTTATTATAACAGACATGTATCATTTTATTCTGACCATCTCCTGTATTTTTCAGTGTTAAAAACAATAAAAACAAAACTAAATTGATGCATAAAAAATCAATATTTTCATATGTTTGGGCCATGTAATATTAATCAGTTTCCACAATTTCATCGTGACTTCTACTGACAACATCGTTATCCTTATTATCATAGACGTGTACCACTTTTCTCTGACCATCTCCTATGTTTTTCAGTCTTAAAAACAATAAGAAAATGACTGAACTAATGTTGCGATTTGCATATCGTTAACAATGAATGAAAGATTAAAATCTGAAACAAACTTTAAGGAAATGTTATTAAAATTAATTAATTTGAATTAAAGGATATTTTCATATGTTTGACTGCTATGGTATAGCTTAACATGTTTCATTGTTTCCCTATAGAGCAAAACATTATTCTCTCTTCAAATCTTCATAAATTTTTAAAACCATGAAAGAACTGCCAGTTTCTAGATTTTCATCACGACTTCTACTGACAACATCGTAATGCTCATTATCATAGATTTGTAACACTTCACACTGACCATCTCCTATATTTTCAAGTGTAACAAAACAATAAGAAACGTAAACCTTAAACGTATACATTTTAGTAATAATAATTTCACATACAGGGTCACCATATTAAATAAAATTAAAACACTGAAAATTTAAACTGAATATATTTTGAGAACAGGATCAGCTGCGATTTTCGTGTTTTCATTTTTTGATGTCTAAAAGGCATACAAATGAAGTACCCTAGTGAGATTTCGTTGACATTTTCATCATACCTATGATTGGTTAAAGCACACTCTGTTGGGTTTTTGAGTACAATGAAAAAAATAATGAAGTGAGGAAATCGTAATGTGGTTCTACCTGAGAGGATTCATGGGTTTAAAGCCCGGCTCGAAAATCATATTTGTGGCATTGTTGACGGCCAAACAGACGGACACTTGACGTCACCCAAAGAGCGAATGTCGCTTGACTGGTACCGTCGACAGTTCTTCAGGATCTTTATTGTCGTTTTGTCGTTTTTCACCAACGCTGGTCCTCTCCATTGTGGAAAGGATTTGTCGCGGAGGTCGACAGCCAATAGGTACTTGACGACATCAGAATTTTTCTGAGGGTTGTTCAATCCAGTTCAAATTCGACTCACAGCATCCGGCTCAAAACGGCCATTGTTCTTTTTGAAATTACCTATTATTTAGCTGACATCAAATTTTCGTTACTCCGGCTGCCAGAACCAGATTTATACCTCAGATTTTTTTCTAAACTTAGGCTACTTTTAAGTAAAATATAAAATAACTGCTTTTACTTATTTTCAAAAGAAATTTAAAAAGTTTGAAGACTCGGTATAGGTATGGTCTTGCTATGAGAGTTCAAAACAAATTTCTTAAACAGACTGCCTCGGCTGATCAAGTTCGTCAAGGCGCTCCCGAAAAGAAGTTTAAATTTGAAGCTTAAAGACTCGGAAATTTGCTAGAAGATCTGCTTTGAGTAGATAATAGGTATGCCATTGCCATGACACTCGAAAAAAGATACACAAGTCAAAACAGATTGCAGTGGTTGGTAGATCTGATCAAGGCATTTCCGTAAAGAAATTTGAAGTTGAAGTTTGAAGACTCGTAAATTGTGTAAGAGGAGATATGTCTCGGTTAGGTATGGCGTTGCCATGACACTTGAAGATATTTTCGTAATAATAAAGCCTCCCCGGCTTACGCGGTGCTTATCCGAACCCCGACATAACGGAAGTGGGTTGAATGGAGAGTTACACCCTCGTGTTCTTCCGCTTCGCTCCTAAAGCTCGTACACAGTCTCGTCTCGTCTCGCCAGTCACAGGAACACTACCCACGGAAACAAGGGGACATGCACCATTATTCCGAGGCGTCACGGGGAGACAATATTATGACGTCTCTATTCCGGCAACTTCGCCCACCCTGTCAGCCACTGCTTATGCATCTGTATATTACTGTATCAGTGTATCTCGTTCCGTTCATCCATCCATCCATCCATCCATCCATCTCTTTTTAGCAGTTCACACTTTGTGCTAATTTCATCGATCCGGGGCCTTCCTCGTGTTTTAAGCCCCAGTCCCGAGTCCTGCCGCGTGCCTTCTTTTATGCTCACGATAAAAGGACGCCACTCGTCGACTATAGTCCGAATCTGAGAACACATTATCGAGAACTAATCGCGCTATCGTCGATCGAGTGATGCTCTAAGCGTGTTACAAGGTTTAATCCTCTTTTGAGTGTCAGAAAAAAAATTAAAGAGATAAAATACCTTTTGAGAGAGGGAGGGGATCAAAAAGCAGATTTCCTGATGATCGAGGATGTCGATTTAGTGTAGACCATTTTTCAGGATTGTTTTTATAGAGATACTGTAACTTTCCGTAATCAGAAATATTTGTACCTGGGTGGATCAGGGATTATCCATAAACTAAGTTACCAGTTTTGGGCAATTTTCGACCCCCTTCCCACTCCCCCAAAAGTAAAGTAGCCTTGGTTAAAACCCGATTTTACGTTTTTACTTATTTTTTATGTGTTTACAACTAGTCAAGTTGCCAATATCCCTATATTGTCTACGTACAATTAAAATGAAAAACCAATTTTCAGAGTAAGTATTGATATGTTCCTAATTGAATTTTATGTGACAGTTAATCCGGGTATTTTTACATTTTTAAACTAAAAATGTAATTTTTTAACCAAAAATGGAAAAGTTAAATTTATAATTCACAAAAATAATTTTAAATTATATAAAAAATTAATTTTCTACCAAATAGTTTTTTTTTTTGAATAAATTATTGAACTTTTAAGACAAAATAACAAATTTTCTATACAAAACAGTTGAATTATCAAATAAAAAATATAACACTTTTGAACTAAACTAGTATAATTTTCCACAAAAAAACGAATTTTTTACAAAATATTTCAATTTTAACAAAAAATTAAACTTTTACTTAGAAAAGAACCATTTTCGACCAAAAATGGGATAAGTAAATTTTGAATTAAATTCAAAAACAAACTTTAAGAATTCTCAACCAAAAAGTTAACATTGTCAACTAAAAAAGATAAACTTTTAAACAAAAAGAATAATTTATTAACAAAAAAGAAAAATTTGCAATCAAATTCAAGAATTCTCAGCCAAAAAGTTGAATTTTCCACTAAAAAAGATGAATTTCTAAACAAAAAAATTAATTTACTACCAAAAAAGGCGAATTTTCAATAAAATTCAAGAATTCTTAATCAAAAAGTTGAATTTTGAAGAAATAAAGAAAAAAGCTAATTTTTCTCATTTTGAAGAGAGCAGTTTAACTTTGAAAGCTACTTGTCAAATTTTTATGAAAAAAGATAAATTTTTAAACATAAAGATAAATTTTTGCCGAAAAAAACGAAGTTTTAACAAAGCTCAAGAATTTGGATTTTCAACTTAAAAATATGATTTTTCAAACAAAAATATTAATTAAATACCATAAAGATGAATTTGAGACAAAACACAAAAATTTTGAATGAAACAGTTGAATTTTTAAAAAAGAAAAAAATTCTAATTTTTAAGAAAGTAGTTCAACTTTAAAACCTAGTTGTTACATTTTTAACAAAAAAGATGAATTTTTAAACATAAAGATTAACTTTTTACAAAAAAAACGAAGACCAAAAAGTTGAATTTTCAACTTATAAAAAATGATTTTTTAAACAAAAGGATTAATTGACTACTAAAAATAGGAATTTATAACAAAGTTCAAGAATTCCGAATCAAAAAGTTGAATTTTTAACTAAAGGGATAAATTTGTGAACAAAAAGATTAATTTATTACAATAAAGACGAATTTTTTAATAGAATTTAAGAGTTCTGAACCCCAAAGTTGAAATTTCAACTAAAAAAGATGAATTTTTAAACATGAAGATTAATTAAATTCCAGAAAGCCGAATTCTAGAAAAAATTCAATATTTTGAACCAAAAAGTTGAATTTTTAAAAAAGAAAGAAAGAAAGAAAGAAAAAGAAAAAAGTTTTTAATTTTTAAGAAAGTACTTCAAGACTTTAAAATCTAGTTGTTAAATTTTTAAGAGAAAAGATAAATTTTTATACAAAAAGATTCGTTTTTTGTAAAAAAAAAACTAATTTTCAAAGAAATTCAGGAATTCTGAACCAAAAAGTTGAATTATCAACTAATGATAACAAAATTTTTAACAAAAAGATTAATTTACTAATAAAAAAGAAGAATTTCTAATCAAATTAAAGAGTTCTCAACCAAAAAGTTGAACTGTCAACTTGAAAAAGATAAATTTTTAAACATAAAGATAAATTAACTTCCAGAAAGACAAAAAGTGGGAAAAGTTTCTAATTTTTAAGAAAGTACTTCAAAACTTTAAAATCTAGTTGTTACATTTTTAACAGAAAGGATACATTTTTATACAAAAAGATTAGTTTTTTGTCGAAAAGAACTAATTTTCAATCAAATTCAAGTATTCTGAACAACAATTCTGTACAACATTAAACTTTTCTTCATAATTCATATTTTGTAGCTGATTAATCAACTGAAATCCTTTTTTGGATAAAAACTATTTTTTTCTGAAAATTTGTCTTTTTGATTGCAAAGTTGACTTTTTTTAGTAGAAATATTGCATCTTTCTTGGATCAAAATGCAACCCCAGACGGCAAACCGAATTCTTTATTAATGAAAAACGAATTCAAATTTACATTATTTTTATATTTATACATTATTTTTATAAAGAATGCTTAATTTCGAGATTAAGTCTAAAAAAAGATTTACTTCACATGAAAAAATCTTTAATTAATTTAAAAAATATATATTCAATGTAAACAAGAACTATACTTATTTTAAACAAGAAATTTATTGAAAACTAACCAAACATTTATTTGAACCAAACAAATAAGGACAAACAAACAATTTATTTGACTCAACCAAACATTTGTTTGAACCCATATTGAAGAAACATTTTGTTTCATTGAAACAAACATTTTTCTAGTGCACGCAAATTATTTGCTATTACACAATCACTAAACTATTTATAAACGCACGATATGAAAATTTGTATTTGCCGCGGGTTCGAACCCTATATTGTTTTGCATTCCTAAAGCCTAAAGCCTCGCGGCTAACCTAGCTTACAGTATGAAAACATAAATCTGAAATATAACCTATAGCTATGCAGGGCCATCTGCAAATTTTTGTGACCCATTTTACAAAAATTGTTGCTAAGCTTATAATAATATATGTACTAAGATTTTAGATATATTACAAATTATTATTGAATATTTCATGTGTTTAAACAAGATTTAAACTTAATTCAAAAATATTTCAAGATATTTTAAAAGATTTTAGAGAAATCAATATATATTTTAGGAAATTTGATCTTAAATCTTGAAACTCATTTAAATTCTACTGAAATTCCTTAAAAATTCTGCAAAATTACTTAAAATCTTTGAGCAATGATTCGGTTTCTTGTCAATATAAAAAAAAAGTCCGATCGGTTAGATTTGAACGCGCGTTCTTCAGAATACCATTCAAAAAGCACCAAAATACTTTCATAAATACCTGGAAGACTTAAAATTTAATACCCTTGCTTGTTCATTTACTTGACACTTGGGTCTCATTTTTATAAAACAATTATTGAAAAAAAATTTTTTGATAATAAATTTCATTTTTAATGAAAATGCGAAAATATTGATTTTATAAAGTTTTTCCACCTTGTCTCGTTTTCAATATTTCGCTGACACAAGTACAGCAAAATTAAATAGAATGGATATAACACCGCATAATTTAATTGCCGATGTAAATTTAGCGGATCATTCAAATTCTACAATCAAAAGTATCATGCCACTTTTTCATTTTTTACCTGAGTGAAATAATACTATACTCCTAAAAAACATTTTTTCTCAATTCTTTTAATATTATATAATATTTAAATTACTTGATCGTAATGTATTAAAAGTCAATTCTTAGAGCGTTGCTAAGGAGTTTCAAATAAATAATATGAATTCTCCTATAGAATGTCAAAAGATCGAAATAGGAATACTTTGATAATTCTGTTACAAAGCTCCATTTCAATAATTTTGGAATACTTGATTAAGGGCATGTGATACTTAGAAAATTGTCGATTTTACCAGTTTTAGGTTCCCCTGGCTTTTTTTCTAGAATAATAAATATTTTGTCTTAAAAAATTTGGAAATGATAGCGAACATGCTAACGGACGTCCCCACACACTTTTTTTGTAGGTTAATTAAAAAAAGTTTTAATTTAGCAAAATGTGATTAATTTGCATAGCGGTTAGGAAATAGTATCGATTTTTTCAGTATTAGATTCCCTCGGCTTTTTTCCTAGGATAAGAAATATTTTGCCTTCAAAATCTGGGAAATGATATAGAACATGCTAACGGACGTCCCCACACACTTTTTTTTGTGTTTTTTTATTAAAAAATTTTTGATATTGCTAACAACGTGCATGTATATTTCGAGGTTATGTGTCTTACAATTCACCCGAGCGTTACTTCCAAATCATACAATAGTTTTGTCCGAAAACTTTGGACTTACAAATAAACATAGTAACTAATCTCCCGGAACTAACTTTGTTTGGAGGCAATCAAAAAAATTTATTTCATAAATAATTTCCAGATTATCGGAAAGGCAGAGATGAAAAATGACGTAACCTCAAAATAATGCATATGAATATAATTCAGTTTTTAAACATTTTCATTTTTGTGGAAAAAAAGCCGGGGGAACTGTAAGTATCACATGCCCTTAAATACTTAAAGAAATTGACATTAATTTTTTCTTCATTCGTTTGTCATGAAAATTTCGTTAGAAAAGGATTCGCCGAGAGTTCGTAATTTATTCATTTGAGTTTCTTTATGAATTACTTCGAGCGGTCGTAAAATGTTCAATTTCGAAATACTTGAGAAGCTCATCAGAGATTCTTTAAGAATACTTGTACGAACTCAACATTAGTTAAAAATGGATAAATATAATTCTTTTTATATTAATTATCTATAATTTATGAATTCAAAGACGTAATCCATATTGTACTCTGACTTCAGAACTAATTGAGGGTTATTTCTGAATAGGCTTGTCGTCTGGGAACTGTTTTGTGGGAAATTTAACTATTTCCTAGAAAATTTACTTTTTATTTAAAATTTCTATTTTTGTGGTGAAAAGTCATTTTAAATCTTTTTGAATTAAAATTCAGCTCTTTTTTTGAAAATTTGTGGATTTTTAAACATAAAGATAAATTTACTTCCAGAAAGACGAATTTTAGAAAAAATTCAAGATTTTTGAACGAACAAGTTGATTTTTTAAGAAAGAAAGAAAAGAAAAGAAAAAAGTTTCCAATTTTTAAGAAAGTACTTCAAAACTTTAAAATATAGTTGTTAAATGTCTAACAGAAAGGATACATTTTTATACAAAAAGATTAATTTTTTGTAGAAAAAAACTAATTTTCAATAAAATTCAAGAATTCTGAACCAAAAAGTTGAATTTTCAACTTAAAATATAAATTTTCAAACAGTTTCTACCAAAAACATTCTTCTTCTGGAAACGTACTAAAAACGTTACCAGCATGTGTACTTTCAGAAAAAAAAATGTATCTATTGGTGTAACGTTAAATGACTGGATCCACCACGCTACCAATCGTAGGTTTCGTTATAACTCACCCCCCCCCCCCTCCAAAGTAGTAGAGTGGTTTATCGACGATCCCTAATTTCCTAAGGTAGTGTATTTTTGTCCTAATTTCTGGGCAGGTCGTGTTTATAATAGCGCCTAAAGCAGTTCCAAGAATCGAGATGTTTTTGAGATCGTATTTGAAAAGAGAAAGAGGTAGAAGTGGAGGTGGAAGGTGGAGATAAAAGAAAGATAAGGAATCTGGGTAAGCAGACCAGATTCAGGTTGCGCAGTGGTATCGAAAAAAAGAGCCGGGAGATTGTTGCGAGATAGGGTGTTGTTGAAAAAATGAAAAAAGGTATTTCTACGGTCTGGAGTCCGGAGAACAATGGCGGTGTAAACCGATATGGCTCTCCTTGGACGAAAGCGCCAGTGGAGAAGGTAAAAAGGTAAGACTTGGGCTCGTCGGTATTTACATCAGGATCAGAAAGCAGGCTGTTCTCCTTATTGGAGGAGACAGCCGATACGGTGGTTGAACTTGGATGGAATGGCGCACTCTGACGAGCGGTGTAGGGTTGCCAAAGGCAGGCGGCGTGGCGGCGGCGGCGGTTAGAGTTTGTAAGAGTGACGTTAACCACTTCGACAGTGCTATCTCTTCTGTGACTTCGATAAGAAATTTAATAAACGCCATTTTAAAGGATTCAGTTTCCTCAAATAAAAAATGATTATTAAAAAAATTATTTTTTATTATTCCCTGCGGCTTCGATCAATAATTGGGAAGGGGGCGGGGGGTCGAGTCAATTTGTTACGATCGGTTACGGAAGAAGGGAGGGGGTCCTACACTCATATACGTAATTTGTACTAATTCGCCAAAACTTTCACATTAAAATTATCTTTTTAGTTCTAAATTTTATTGTTTGGCTGAAAATTCAACAATTTTCTTAAAAAGACATCCTTTTTGGTTGCAAATTCAACTGTTTTGTTACAAATTCGTCTTTTTGGGTAAAATATTTAGTTCTTTTTTTATGACATTAAACTTTTGTTTAGAATTCATATTTTGTTGCTGATAAGTCAATTGAAACCGTTTTTTGGATAAAAATGTTTTTTTTTCTGCAAATTTGTCTTTTTGATTGAAAAGTTGATCTTTTTTTAGTAGAAATATTGCATCTTTCTTGGATCAAAATGCAACTGTTTTGTGGGAAATTCAAATATTTCCTAGAAAATTTACTTTTTGTTTAAAATTCCTCTTTTTGTGGTGAAAAGTCATTTGAAATCTTTTTGGATGGAAATTCGGCTCTTTTTTGTTGAAAATTTGTCTTTTTGATTTAAAAATATACCTGTTTTAGTAGAATGTTTATTTGGCTAGGACAAAAAATGCAACTGTCTGGTTGAAATTTGAACAATCTTTAAAAAAATTAAAGTTAAAAATTCGAGTATTTAGCAGAAATTTAACTTTCTGTTCACAATACTTATTTTAATATTGGAAACTAAATTGGAATCTTCTTTGGATAAAAATTTAACTTTTTTCTTTAAGGTTTTTTTTTCATTCATTTGTTTTAGAAGAAATTTTATCTGTATTGAATAAAAATGCAAATTTTCGGTTGAAAATCCAACCTCTTTTTTTAAAGTTTGTCTTCTTGATTTTAAAATTCGTCTGCTTTAGCAGAAATTACATCTCTCTTGAATAAAAATGCAATTATTTGTTTGAAATTTCAACAATTTTCTTGAAAAGTCAGCATTTTTGGTTGAAAATTCTACTGTTTCTTTGCTGCTGTTGAAAATTGAACTACTTCGTAGAAAATTAATTTTTTGTTTATATTTAATATGTTCGTGTTGAAAGGAGAACTGAAAATTTTTCTGGATGAAAATTGAACTATTTTGTTTGAAAACTTTTGTTTGTTTAAATTAAAAATTCATCTGTTTTGAGAGAAAATCCATCTTTCTTGAATAACAGTGCAACTATTCGATTGAAAATTCAAAAAATGTCTTGAAAAGTCAAACTTTTTGGATAAAAATTCTGATTTTTGGTTAAAAATTTAACTATTCTGTGGAAAACTTACTTTTTGTTTAAATTTAATATTTTGTTGTTGAAATGAGAACTGAAATTTTTTCTGGATCAAAATTCAACTATTTAAAATTTTTTTGTTATGATTAAAAATTCATCTGTTTTAAGAGAAGTTTTATCTTTCTTGGATAAAACTGCAACTATTAGGTTGAAAATTCAACAATTTTGTTGAAAAGTCATTCTGTTTGGTTACAATTCTACTTTTTTGTTAAAAATGTCACTATTTCGTTGAAAATATACTTCTTGTCTAAAATTTATATTTTGTTGTTAAAAAATGAACTGAAATCATTTCTGGGCGAAAGTTCAAATATGTTTTTGATAATTAGTCAAAATTTGTTCAAAATCGTCTTTTTGGATTGAAAATTCAAGTATAATTTTCGCAGAAAATTTACTTTTTATTTCAAACTTATATTTTGATTTTGAAAAGTCAAAAGAAAATCTTTTTGAGATAAAAATTCAATTTCTTGAAATTTTTCTCTTTTTTTTTTAAGAATTCATCAGTTTTAGTAAAAATTTGATCTTTCTTGGATAGAAATGCAATTAATTGATCAAGAATTCAACTGATTTTTTTTTAATTTATCCTTTTTAGATGAAGAATTCAATTTTTTTCGTAGAAACTTTTGTTAAAAAATTAATATTTTCATCTTGAAAATTCAACTGTATGTTTTTTTAAAATAAAAATTTAGCTGTTTTAAGAGAAAATTTAATCTTTTTTGCACTAAAAGCAAGTCTTTTGTAGATAATTTAACAATTTTGTTCAAAAGATTTGGTTGAATCACTTTGTTAATCATTTTTGTTTGGAGATTTATATTTTTAGTTAAAAACTCATCTTTTTGGTAGAAATTTTAACTATTTTCTTAATAAATAATCTTTTTTAATTGATAATTCAACTACTTGGGTAAAAGTTAAACTACCTTGGTAATTTTTGTTGGGCTAAAGGCTTATGTCTTTGGTTGAAAATTTAACTGTTTGGTTGAAAAGCCTTTTTTTTGTTTAAAATTAATTTTGTACTGAAAAATGTAACTTTTCCATAATTTTAGGATTGATATTTTTTAGCTGAAAATTCCCCCTTTCTATTAAAAAAATAATTTTCTTTATTTGGAACTTCATTCTTGTTAGTAAAAATGCATCTGTTTCGTGGAAAATGGATTACTTCCTAAAAAGTCATAATTTATGTTGAAAATTCAATTTTCATTTGTTCGAAATTTGTCTTCCTGGTTAATTCTTGTCATACAAATTTCATTTTTTCTGATTGAAATATAACTTATAACACTCTTTCGGTTAGGAATTTACGTTTTTAGGTTGAAAATTAAAAAAAATTTAAATTGATATCTGAAATATTGTTCGATTTTCGTTTATAAAAGATTCTATGTTAAAAATATTACAAGATTAAAATGCTGGTATTCGAATATTAATGATCAAGGAAAATAAAAAATTAGTCAAGGAAAAATCAGGGATTTTCGAAAATAAAGTTCTTGGACACCCTGACTAATTCTACTAACAATAACTATCAAAAAATTTCTGGAAACTAAAAATTACGTACAGTAATAGGGTAGGGAGGGGTGGGGTAGGGGTGGAAATATTTTGTTACAGGGGGAGGAGGGGTCTTAAAGAGGGCCTATAATCCCTGATGTAATTTTAGCTACAGCCCCTTAAATGAATTTTTTTAGTAGAGTTGAAGTAATTTGAACGCATGGGAATTATCACGTTAAAAAAACAAAACAAAATTTCTATTTTTAAGGAACTTTATGCACTTCAACTTCAACAATTTCTTCAACTAAGCCTCGTTTTATGCGGAATTCAATAAACTTTCCAATAGCAAAAAAAATATATTTTTATCTATAATCTGGTCGGCGCTATCACCTTTCAAAGCCATACTAATTTTTAATTGGTCACTCAGTGGCCAGATACTATGCGTCGATAGTGTAAATTTATTCATTAAAGAGGCTGGTTGGAGCCTAATTAGGAACCCACACTCACAAAATCATTTGGTTGAATCAACACAATTTTTTAATATTCAATTCCATCAGAGAAAATGACTATTATGTGGACAACAAAATATTTGGCTGACCCAACCAAGTTTTGTTGTTATTGTGCCCAAATCGGCTTACAGATAAAATAATAGGTTGTTTCAACCAAAAAATTTGGTTGGGCGAATCAAATATTTTGTTGAATCAACCAAAGCAAAAAAATTGTCGTTTGGCTGAAATTTCGGAGGCAAAAAGCAGGTCGTGCTGTCTCTTGTCGGCTCCTTAAATTCTCGTCAGAGAGGGTGGGCGAAAAGCAGAATGCAAAATTACTCGACGGGGGTGCCAGATAGGCGAGGAGTGCACCCTCGATTCGGAAACTATCATCCATCGACCCCCCTTCGGGGGTTGCTGGTAAAATTCTCTCTCTCTCTCTCTCTCTCTGGCTCTTCTCGTAAGAGGCAATAAAGCTCGACGCGTGGCGCTCCCGTCTCGCCGCCTCCGCGTATTTTCAAGAGGAACCCCCTGGCGAGCAGCTAAATACCGCACACCCCCTACCGACCTCGAAAACTGCCCTTCGGCCCGAGCACCAGATTAAAAGCTGTGATTATACCTAGCTTCCACCCGCATCAGTTTTCTATCGTTTTAATCTTACCCCTTTGCAGAAAAAACAACTCATTCAAGTTTTTATTGCTTTTACTCATTTTTAGGGGTGGTTTTTGCAATTAAGAGATAACTGCGATCAGATTTTGCATTAATAGTCACAGATTTTATTTCGAATCAACCCCTATCAGTTGTCAATCTTTTATTTAACCACTTTTTAGAAAAAAAATATTGTATCAATATATTTATATCTTTTACACAAATCTTAGGGGCAGATGGTGTTTGTTTGTGCATTAGTACAATGTTGCGATAGTCGGAGGTTTTATTTCATATCTACCTCCATCAGTTTTCTATTTTTTTAATAGTGCCCCTTTTCAAAAAGAACATCTCATTTAATTTTTTATTGATTTTGCTCATTTTTCAGGGTGGATTTAGCAACACGTCTAAAAATAACTCAATAGTATATTTGTTCATTAAGTATGTTTAAATAATTATAAATAATTATTGAATGAGTAAATATCATAATTAAGTGAAATTTTCGAGTAATTTGTGATCTTTTCAGTAAAAACCTTAATTTATTCCTTAAATACTTGATGTACATAATTATTTACAAAATTTGTTTATAAAATAACAAATTATTAAATGACTTTAATGAACGCAAAAGAAAAACTGTTCATTTATAAATTTCTCAAATTCAATAAATGTTTAAACGTTTGTATTTTGATTAGAAAACTTTTTTGACTAAAAAGTTCACTGATCCAGAAGTGTGGGGAAATCTAAAAAATTAGCGATTAAAAAAAACATGCACTCATTGCCCGTAGAATATTTCCGGAAAAAAAATTAGATAGAATAATTTATCAAAAAGCTTTGGGAGGATATTAAATTTTAAGCCAAGTGAGCCCTATTTTAAGTATTTTTGTTAAAAAGAGACTGAGTTAGTGAGTTAGAAAGATCACTTTAATTTCTGCCAATTTTCATGGTCAACATCTGGCAAAATCCAGAAAAATAATGCTAAAAATTCAAAGGTCACGCAAAATGAACCTTAAAATCTCGTCTTAAAATTTTTTTGAATGGAGACTGAGTTTTTGATTTACAAAGACTGCTCTAATTTCTGCCAGTTTTTATCATTCAACTTCAACATCTGGCAAAATACAGAAAATAATACTAAAAATTCAAACTTCACGCAAAATAAACTTTAAGATTCTTTATTAAAAAAAAGCCCTATTTCAAGTATTTTTTTAAAATAGAGATTAAATTAGTGAGTTATAAAGAACGGTATAATTTTTGTCTTTTTTCATAAATCAACCTCAACATCTGGCAAAATCCAGAAAAATAATACTAAAAATTGAAACGTAATGCAAAAGAAACCTTAAAATCTTGTCTTAAAAATAAGCTCTATTTAAAGTATTTTTTTTTTTTAATTGATACTGAGTTAGAAAGATCGCTTTAATTTCTGCCAATTTCGATGATTCAACTTCAACATCAGGCAAAATCTAGAAAAAGAATGCTAAAAATTGAAAAGTTACATAGAATGAACTTTAAAATCTCCATCTTAAAAATGATCCCTATTTCAAGTATTTTTTCGAAAATAGAGACTAAATTAGTGAGTTACAAAGAACGGTATAATTTCTGTCTGTTTTCATAATTCAGCCTCAACATCTGGCAAAATCCAGAAAAATAATACTAAAAATTAAAACGTAATGCAAAAGAAACCTTAAAATCTTGTCTTAAAACTGATATATATTTAAAGTATTTTTTTAAACTGAGACTGAGTTAGTTAGAAAGATCGCTTTAATTTCTGCCAATTTCGATGATTCAACTTCAAAATCTGGCAAAATCTAGAAAAATAATGCGAAAAATTTAAAAGTAACACAAAGTTACCCTTCAGGTCTCCTCTTTAAAATAAGCCAACAAAATTACGAAAATGTTAAATGGTTTTCAAATTATCATAAAAAATGTAGAGCATGCGCGAAACAACTTGCTTTGTCTTGCTTGCTTTTGGCGTCGTCATCACATGGCGACGTCTCTATATTTTTTATGATAATTAGATAACCAGCAAACATTTTTCGATTTTTTTTGTCTTATTTAAAAGGGGAGGTTTTAGTGTTTGTTTTCGGTAACTTATAAACTTTTACCACTTTTTTTCTAAATGTTTACAGTAGTTGAAGTTATATCACAAGAATTGGCAAAAATCAAAAATTAGACCGTTCTTTCTAACTCACTAACTCGTCATCTATTTGTCAAAAATACTTTAAAGAAGACTTATTTGACACATAATTTGATGTCTTTTCTCCTGGATGGTACAGCAATTCAAACTTTAATAACATTTCATTTTTTTTAAGTTTCCAAATAAGATAAAAATATTCTTCTTTAGAAATATTTGGCCAATAAAGAGCACTTTCCCTCTTTTCGTTTTAAGCCATCTCTTTTGGCTTTGTTTGAATGTTCGTCTCTCTATTTAAATTACGAATACCATGCATTCCACGAGTTCTATTTAAATGTAATTTGTATCTGCGCATCTCTTCTCGCCTGGTCCGCATGACCACCTTAATTGGTCTGTCAGGTGGCTGTTTCTCTTTTTTTAAATTTCTTTTTGTTTTGCAAGTTTACTCTCATACAGCATCTGCTCATCACATCAGCGGGAATGTCATTCACTGACCAGGAACCATAACATTTTTACCAAGCAATTATTAATTCATAAAACTAATCAAATAAGCAAAATCTCAAGAATTCCACATGCCTTATTACCTTTGTATAATAGGGATTGCAAGAGATTCAGAAATATGATTAGAAGAATATGTATCGGGAAAATTTCTATAGCTTCCTATGTCTTTAGAAGGATAAATCAAGACGACGTGATAACTCGAGAAATAATGGCCAAGATAAGGACATTGAATTCCAGTGCAATCAAACGGAAAGCTCTTTCGTTTAGATTTAATATATATTCTTCATTTCCAGAATCAATATTTTTTTTATCAGTGAGCGGAATTTCACTATTTTGTCCAGAAAAGTTTAGAGCTCTCAATTTTGTTTAGATTTTTCGTTAAAAAAAAGTATTTTCCATTTGTTTATTTGCAAAATTTTCACTTTAAATATAAAAAAGTTTTATTTATTAAATAACAATTTATTAAACTTCAAAAACTGCTTAGCTTAGATTGACATAATCTTAAAACAATGCCCTGGGACTCATAAAATACAAAAAATTTCTTATTGATCCATTAAATTGTTATAAATACGTTCGATGAAAAAATGGTAATATAGTGTTATTTTTGGCATAAAAAATTTCTTCTGCCTAAAAATCTTACAAAATTATCCGAAATTTTTTAACATATTTTTAATCTATTGAAATTATTTGAAATCTTTGATAATAACTTAAAATCTTAAAATCCTTTAAAATTTTTGTTACTCTTTCATATCCCTTGCAATTATTAAAATCTGTAAAAAGAAATCTCAGAATAAAATTTAAATAATTCCTTACAGTTATCTACACAAATTATTTGGAATTCCTCAAAACCCCTTGAAATCTTTGAAATTATAATAATCTATTAAAATGAGCAAAAATAAGTAAAAATCATTACAACTTCTTGGAATAAAAATTAAATTAAACTTGCTTGTTCAGGTTAAAAAAAAACTTTCAAGTCCACAGAAATCTTTAAAATTCCTTCAAAATCTTTCAAATCTGATGAGATTCTTTGAAATACCTCAAAATCTTGTAAAATATTTATTATTTATCAATATTGTTATTTTTCGCTAGAAATTTCTTAAAATTTCATTTTCTAGATTTAGATATCCAGAAATCCCTTAAAATTTGAGGAAATCTTACAAAAAATTATTTGAAATTCCTTGCAATTCTTTCAAACGCATAAAAATCTTGAAATTCTTAAAATTCTTGGAATACTTGGAAATCATTCAGATATGAATTAAACTAAACTAATTGATTCAAGTTAAAAAAAATGGTTTATTTTTGTTAAGTGAAAAAATTTCCCGATCTGGCCCGGGCAAGGCATGAGATGCACATCCTGATCGGGGCCTGATCTGGTCGAAATTGATTTTATTTTTCTAAAAAAAAGTTGTAAGTCTTATTCAGATAGATTTAAATTGAAATTTGTAAAAAATTCATCTATGCTTTTTCCCTTTCTTAACAGAAATATCATTCTCAGTTGCTAATTTCTCTTTTTAGTTTGAAAAAACATCTCTTTTGATTAACAATAATACAATTTAGTTGAAAACTGAAATATTTTGTTAACAGTTCTTTTCGTTTGCTTAAAAGTTTAATTATTTGGTTTGTAAATGCAACTGATTCATTGCAAATTATTTTTATCTTGAAAATTCATGTTTTTGGGTAGGAAATTCACTGTGATGATAATTTATCTTCTTTGGTTAAAAAGTCACCTGTTTTGTTGAAAATCAAATTTGTTGTTAAAATTCAACTTTTTTCATAAAATTCGTCTTTTCTCAAAAGTTAAACTATTCGGTTGTAAATACAACTAATTGGTTGAAAAAAAATTCTTTTTGAAAATTTCTCTTTTGGCTTTAAAAGTCAAATATTTGGTTAAAAATGCAATATATTTGAAATGCAATATAATACTTAAATTATTCGTATTACAAATTTTCCGATCTGGCCTGGATAGGGAATGAGACTCACGCACCGATCAGGGCCCGATCAGGCCAAATAGGGCCCTGTTCAAGCCCTGGTCGGCAATCAGACAACCAGGTCCGTTTCCGACCAAGTCATGCCTTTTTGTTGCCGTATTTAGGGCTGCCAGATCAGGACCACAGCAAAATTTTTAATTTCTGCATAAAAACGAGTCAATATTGTTTTTTTTTCTGAAAAGAAGTTGTAAATCTTATTTTGCCATTTAACGAATTCATCATTTGATAATTTAGTTGTCTGTTGAATCTGATAAGTTAAAAAAGGGTGACAATTGTTGCAAACAAGCTGAGAAGTTATCAGATGGAGTTAAGCAGTCCCAGAGATGTACTTAGCATAATGGAGCTGTCAGCCTTGGCACGCGAGCTGCCAGATTTTTTTTTAGGCTGGACCGACTCGGATTTCCCACGACATGGGGTGAGATTCTTTATGTGCACAATCATGGGGTGGAACGGAGGGTGGGTTTCGTACCACAAGAATCGCCACGCCGGCGCGTGTCACTTTACTTGCCAGTTTGCTCGAATTCGTTACGATTGTAATTGCAACTGATTACCGAGAAATTGAGCACTTTTTATACACCAAAGATTGCCGTTTACCCCAGTCCCACCCAATTTCACGAATAGCCTATTCAGAAACCGAAAATTTACGGCGAAATCATTTTATTTTTATTTTATCGATTTTGAGACAATTTTGAAAGCTAGAAAGACTCGGCCCGCCACAAAATAGGTAATACTTAACATTTGAGAGTTTTTTAGTTCTATTTAAAATGATTTTGATCCATCTGGATCGGCGGGCAGTGACAAAATCGTAAATAAAACACTTGAATTTTCAAAGAAATAGTTGAATTTTCTAGCCAAGGAATCAATTTTCAACAAAATAATTATATTTTCAGTTAAAAACACAACAAAATTCAGCCAGAGATAAATATTCAACCAAAAAAATTGTTTTTTACTGCGGAATTCAACTTGAATTTTAAACCAAACTGAATTTTTAACCAAAAATGATAAAACTTTAATAAAATACATGAGTTTTAAACTTGAAAAAAGAACTGTTCGACGAAATAGATTAATTTTCAACTAAAAAAGATCAATTTTTCAAAAATGGAATAGCTCAATTTTTAGTGAAAAAAATGTATGTTTAATCAAACAAAAGAATTTTAACAGAATAGGACAATTTCCAGTGAAAGAAATTTTCTACTAAAATGATAAATCATTGAATGAAAAAATAAATTTCTAACAGAGTAGTTCCACTTTTATAAAGCTAGATGAATTATCAATAAAAAATGTGATAGTTAAAAGTTCGTGCACATTTTTTTTTTAATTTAAAAATAAATACTACTGACTTCAACTAAAAAAGACTAATTTTCAACAAAATGCTGAGTTTTCAAATTGAGAAGAAAAATTTCCAACCAAATAGTTGAATCTTCAACTAAAAGAGATTTAAAGAATTATTTTACTTCAATTTTATTGAGTTTGAAGCGACTTTGAAGGCTCAACGACTCGGCCCGCCAGTAAATAAGTCTACTTTAACATTTTAGAATTTTCAAAAATCTTTTTCTGATGATTTGTATCCTTCTAGATCGGCGGGCCGCGACGAAATCGTGAATAATATTACTTTTTCTTGTGACACAAAAAGATTCAGTTCATCTTGATGTCTGTAAAGACTCGGCCCGCCAGAAAATGGTAAAAAAGAGAGTTTTTCAACCCAAAATCGATCTCGAACAAGTACGAATAGGCACCCTGATTTCCTGAATTCGACATTTGTCTGATCAGCGAGATCAAAGGGCAGGGTTTAGAGATCTACTTAAAAGAGAATTGCCACATATCGATGCGGGAGCCACAAATTATGGGTTCCCTTGTGCAATAGAGAACTCTTATTATTTGGCAATATAACAGTCGGGAGGAATCATGTAACCTGTGATTTGGATGCTCGTATGTACGAGTCTCTTCTCTATTTCTCTTCAATTTGTACGCTCTGTCTCCCCCCCCCCCCTCTCTCTCTCTCTCAGCCTGCTCAGAGGGGTGGCTTAATGACAGGTTATGAAATTTCGTTCACGCACGGAACTCCCATAGTGTGTCCCATTTGATATGAGTGTATGGTAAATGTTCAGCACGTGCCCCTGTATCATCGCACCCTGTTTCGCACGTAGAATAGGATGATAAAGACGAGCAATCGTGATTTTCAGGATATTTGTAATCTATGCATTTTGACTTATTTTGATTTATTTATGCCTTTTTTAGACGGTAAAAATATTTTATGTTATTATTTCTAAATTACAGGTGATTTTGAGTGATTACAAGTGATTTCAAGTAATTGCAAATGATTTTTAGTGATTAAAAATGATTTCTAGTGATTGAAAAAGGCTACAAGTCATTTAAAATGATTGAAAGTGATTTTAAGTAATTAAAAGTGGTTTTAAGTGATTGAAAATGATTGGTAGTGATTTCAACAAAATTTACCTCTACTTGAACTCGTGTTATAACTAAGGAAAGCAATAAAAAAAAATAAAGCTTCCAAAGTCTGACTCGAAATGTCCAAGCGTTTCTGCGTTAAGTTACAGTCTATCACCAAGTTCAGCCGCAAGAGCGGTAATAGCAAACAAAAATTTAGATTTTGTAAAAGGACAAAATCTCTGAACTCTCATTTTCAATTTAAACTAGGGGTCATTCACAAAATACGTGATACGTTGGGAATGGGGGCTTCTGCCGAAGTATCATTCTCTATGTTAAGACTAATAGAAAAAGTATCACGCAAGGGGGAGGAGGGGGGCAGAAGCACCTGAAAAATGTATCACGTATTTTGTGAATAGCCCCCTATTAAAACTTGAAGAATCTTCATGAGTACCTGAAATACGACTAAGAATGTCCAAGCGTCTCTGAGTCGATTTTGTATTTCAAGTTCAACTCGTGCTATGACTTAGGAAAGTTGTGGAAATAATATAAAATTAAAAGGTCAAACTCTTTGAAATGTCTTCTGCAATTTAAGCTAAAAAAAACTTTTAAAAAAATTTACAGGTTGCCGACATATGACTAAAAATGTCCAAGCGTCTCTTTGTCGATTTTTTACCTCAACTTCAACTCGTGCTATAACTTCAGAAAGTTGTGAAAAAAATCTATAATTAAAAGGACAAAATCTCTGATTTCTTATCTTCAATTTAAGATGATAAAACTTTAAAAATCTTCGTCAATTTTTTACCCTAACTTCAAGTTGTGCTATGACTTAAGAAAATTGTCGAAAAAATCTAAAAGACGCAGGACACAACTTTTTTAATCTTATTTTTAATTTAAGCTTATGAAACTTGAAAAATCTTCATGGATTCCCACAATATGGCTAAAAATGTCCAAGCGTCTCTGTGTCGAATTTCCTTTGGCAATCACCGATGTCACCCCTCAGTACGACAAAAAAAATTCTTTAGAACAATCAATCTTTTGCCTATACTAATAATTCATTTTTGACGTTGAAAAAATGCTGTTTAAATTTCGAAAAGATTTGCATGTTTTTATTTTTGAGTCAATTTTTCTGAATTTATATTTAGCAAATAAAGTTAGAATTTTTCTTTCTATTATATATGTGCTAAAGATATTTAGAAAAAATATCCTACTATTGAGAATTAATAAACGAAAAAATGTATTGTATTATAAACAAATTAAGAATCAAATGTCATTTCTGGGGATTAACACTATTTATCTTATCTAAATCCAGAGTTTTAGTATAAAATGGGACAAATATTAATGTTTTATTACGATTATTTTAAATTGGATTCTATTTGTCGATTGCTTAAACAATTTCTATTTACAAATTCACAGTTTGTATTTTTTGTTTTTTAATGAACGTACTGCAGTTTTTATGATAAACACTTTCTTTGCAATGACTCTTTGTTAGGATACTTTACAACTTATTGACAATAATTTTCGATCGCCAATGAGCAGCAGTTACTAATTGTTTAAATATTTCACGAAGGATGAAAAAGAAGTAGAGTGGATTTGCTTATTAAGATTGTTTAAAAACTGAATAATTCTTTCAAATTTGCAAACTATTATACCAAAAAATTATCGGAAAAACATTCTTCATCGACTCTGTAAAAAAATAGAATCTATTCATTAACAAACAGCCAAACTCTAAATTTGTTTCCGAATATTGAATGAATAATTAATTAATATTTTTAATTTAAAAAGTACTGTAGAAAACAAAAATAGAAATTGAATGAATAGTGTGATTGCCGTCTGAAACTCGATGCAAATGTACTTGGACACTTTAAGTCATAATTCAAAAACCCACAAAGATTTATAGTGTTTCCTTGAATTAAATTAAAGATAAGATATGAAGGATTGCATTCTGCAAATTTTAGATTTTTACCAGAATTTTCCTAAGTTATATCACGAGTTGAATTTGAGATGCAAAATCGGAGAAATTCTTGACTTTTTGTTTAAAACTTTCCACGTGATTTATGTATTTTCATATAGTTAGAAAATTTTCAATTTGAGGTAATTTGACGTGGAATTTCATAGGCTTTCTAGTCGTGATTTAGAAAAATGTCTCGCTTTATTTCCAACTAAGTTATGGTCTTTCAAAGTCATCAGTGATTTGTAGTACTACTGGCGCTAACCGTGCAGATAATTTCCAACGGCAGTATATTTATAGTGCAGAATTCTTGGGAATAAAACCAAGAATCCAACGACTAAATTTGAACAACCACTTTAAAGTATTCCTGTTACAATTTGTAAAAAGATCAGAATAATCCTAAAAAAGAAAAAAAATATTTTTTCGAATAAAAAGAAAAAAAGAAAAATGAGAAGACAACCAACCAAATCTCCTTCATTCACTTTTTTATTTCTGCAAGCTTTTTTTTATCATTATTTTTCAATCAGAATAAAAAACATTTGTAAAAAATAATCAGCAACGGTTCGGCACTCATACAGCACACTTATCAAGGAAAAAAAATTGAGCAGACAGGAACAGCAACGAAACCATGATGCTCTCCCCCTGACATCTGATAATCAAGCATTCATTCTCAGGCATCAGCCAGAGCATCGTGGTTTCGTTACTGTTTCTGCCTGCTCAAAATATTTGTTGTCTTGATAAGGATGCTGTATGAGTGCCGAAACATTGGTGAGTATTTGTTACAATTTTTTTTTATTGTGTTTTGTTAATAAAAACAAATTCCTTGTCTTTTTATTTCTTTGTCTTTTTTATTATTATCGTATCACAGTAAAAAAGATTCGTAAAAAATAATCACCAAAGTTTCAGCACTCATACAGCACCCTTATCAAGGCAAAAATAAATAATTTTCGAGCAGACAGGAACAGCAACGAAACCACGATACTCTCTCCCTGATATCCGAGTTGTTTGCCTTCTCATTTTTCTTTCCTCTTTTTTATCTTTGCCCCAAAAAAGAAATCTTTTTCTTCTTAGAAATTTATTTTTCTTTTTTCAAATTGCAATAGGATCATTTTATGGTGGTTGTCTAAAGTTGGTCGTTGGATTCTTGGTTTTATTTCCAGGAATTCTGTACATTAACTTAATTTTTAGACGTTCAATAGTATTTTAAGTGAGATTTTAATCCCCTTTCCATTTCTGAAATTTTAAGGCAGTATATTTTTTAAATCTACAAAAATAAATTTCTCTATAAAATCCCGATTTCCCTGTCAATGGAGAAACGAATCCATGATTAAATGTCACGAAACCACTTCGAAGAAAAAGACCCTAGAGGTAACTCGAGGTGGTTGCAGAGGGACATGTGGTTTGCTCTAGAGGCTGTTGGGGGGGGGGGGG